>NC_086455.1:163633956-163893956 GCF_028390025.1 Pseudophryne corroboree | reverse complement strand
TTTAGCTGGTATTATATTATCAATTTCTGTGATGCTGCCAATGTGGAAGACCCAAACTCCTGGGGTGCCAATATTGCTTTTTCTACAAAACAAAATAAAAAGGTAAGTATTAAATTGGGATGGTCAAATCTTGATGCTACCCCGAGAAATTCATTTCATGTATATAACATATGACCTTCTGATGGATACACTACGCTTTGACTATATGCCCAGGGAATAAAGGGTAATCGCGAAGGCAGAATATTTACCGCTTTGTGCTTACAGTCTTTATTTGATGCAAGCTTATGCCGTGCCACTTTGGACCTTGCATGCAGATGGGAGACGCGCCGACAGCAGATATCGCCTGACTATATTTACAAACATGTCCAATAGTAATCTGATTTAAATCCTATTCTTAGCAAGCGGAAGGCTGACATTGAGCCCGCACACAACGGAATTGACCCCATATCTCTGCCAATGCAATGCTAGCTTTGAGTAACGCATTTCTCCACCTTATGTTACTGATTACTTGCTGAAAGCCAACAGCAAATACTTGCTCAGTCGGCAATTGTACAAAACAACCGTGGACTATGGGGGATGCAGTTAAAATGACGGCTGTCGGGATCCAGGCATTAAGGAGACAGACGCCGGAATCCCGACACTTGCACGGAATTCCCACTCTGTCCACGCCACCAACCGAGTGGGAATAGAAACTGTGGCGAGCACAGCGAGACTACCGGTATATCATACCGGATCCGAACTACGGTACAGCGCAATAAAGGCACAAGAAGCAATAGGGCAATATTTGTGCTTCCTAAGAGTAATAAATGTCATAGGCACAAATCAGAATATATCATCTATACACCTGTGCAAACCCCAGTCCAGCATAAATGTAAAAAAGGTCAGCAAAGTAAGGTAAGGTTATGTTGGATTGATATTACAATAACTATGTAAAGAGGAAGTAAAGACCAGTGGATTTCCATAATAAACCTGGTGATCCGTATCCACTATAACTGTCGAACACATTTGGAAAGCGGTGGAACGAATAAACCAGATGTATGGCAACCATCTTGGATTTGGCTCCCATATGACATCACTTCTGGTTCCTGTGTGACGTCACTTCCCGTCATCTGGTGTGGCGTTTTGAGCCAGGGGGAGGAACAGCTAATTGTCTGCGGTGTAAGAGGGACATTTTGGAAGGACTGGGACTTTTTACACATTTTATGAGCATTAATAGTGGTATTTAATACTCTGGTGATAAGGGAAGCGCCATTTGGGGACTTTTCTTATATTTTGCATTATAGGCGCAAAGTTAGTTCCTAGAGTTCACGATTAGTGGTCACATTTATTAAAAAATGTATAGACTTGGCCCTCCTATTTGTTTTAGAAATGGAATGCTGTTGATTAGCATCAATTTAGGGATTCATCACTTTTAAGGAATTATTACAAATGCATCTCCCACACAAGGGCCAAATTCACACTCTTAAAATATAATTTGGGCCCTTTTCTTATTAAAATACTCAGGTTTAATAATTATGTTTGACAATGCTTCTCTCTGAACAAAAAAATATATATATATTTTTTTTTTTTTTTTTTTTTTTACAAAAAGTGTCAATAATAATTGTATTCATATAGCATTTTCCCCAATAGGTCTCAAAACGCTTGACAGATAGCATGAAGAGAGGTTTAGATTTGCATAAAATACAAAAACCATAAATATAATACAGAGGAGCGGCAGCCATTTTGGCTATCATTTGCAAGGATTATTCATCCAAGCCATGAGGAATCCAGGAGCAGCAGCCATTTTAGACGCATTATACAGGATTACACTGGGCAGAATGGGCAACCCCTGGAAGAGATGACATGTAATGGGCGAGATAAAACATTTCTACACTGGAGAGTACCGGTGCGAGGCGGCCATGTTGCGCGCACTATGGAAGACCTAATTTGGGCTCTTCGTACCGCTGCACATTTGAAATGTACCACTCAAGGAGAGCACTGCTTATTTCACTCTGCTATAATGATAAATAGGGCTCTGTATTAGCAGTGGATGATTACCTTGTATTTCAATACAACACACGTAAAGTTAAAAAAAAGTTTTTTTTTGTTTTTTTTTAAAGTCCCCAGACGTATGACTTTACTAATTCACCATTTAAATTTCTGTTGAAGTAATAGACAACAGATGTGGCAAAATTAGTGTACAGGACCCACAGAAATTGTCACCGTTGCCAAAATCTCCAATATAGCATAAAGGAGACTAGCACCGATTGCCACAGCAGCCATTTGCAGGCTGAAGCAGTACTTACAAGGATGGCCCACCATGCAAGGAACCACTGACATGACAGACACTAGGGATAGGTACTAAACCTGGGAGAGTGATAAAGTACCAGCCAATCAGCTCCTGCCTGCCATGTCATGGGCTGTGTTTGAAAAAAATGACAGCTATGAGCTGATTGGTTGGTACTTTATCTCTCTCCAACGCCTGTTTGAGGCACTGTAACAAACAGTAATATACTCGACCAACAGGTGGAAGGTCCCCACTTACTGATAAAGGTTCTTTAAGGACTGTTCACCGCTTACGACGCTGTAATAAGGAGCTTCCCTTTTCAAGGACTCCGATTCGCCCCTACTGAATCCCACTCTGGCCGGGAGGTCAATGTGTACGTTGTACGATTCTTTGGGCCTTGTTCCTAAAAACTGGAGTCCGTGCTCGGGATACAGAAATATAGCGTAGGAGTCAGACTCGTCGTACGCTAGCACGGCCTGGAATGTGTTAACCTGCGAAGCCAAAACAGAGAGTCGAGTTACCTCACAAGGGGTTTCACTCAGAGAACATTACAATAAAGCGCAAATACATACATGGGCCTAAATCACTATTTAAAAAACAAATTCAACCACTTATAAATCATGTCTTATTACAGAATGTTACGGCACATATGTGTGTGTTAACTTTGAAATTTGGTTAAATGATTGTGGGGGGTTTTGTTGTGTTTTATAACATTATGCACTTATGCATCCATTGATTTGGAATGTTAAACAACCTTAATATGACATTTTACATAAGGCAAATAAGTATTCTGATATACACAGTATCAAACATTTGAAACAGAAGTAAAACTACTGTCTTGTACATAGGTGGGCATTATATATTATATATATATATATATATATATATATATATATATATTTATTTCAGTTTGGAATTTGCTAAGCAAGGCTGGGCTCAGCTAGTACAAGGATGGGAGACCCACTTGGAAGACCGGGTGTTGTAAATGTACAGTGGAAAAAATTGTGGACAAAACTTATAAATGACCTTTACGATGTCTTTATACTATGAATATCACTATATTCGTATTAATACACCTCCGGGGAATATACCTCTAATCACGGACTTTGGTCTCAGGGGATCTCCCTTTGTTTTATACCTACTCCTTTATATGCAATAATATATATGCATGTTACTGTTTCTCTCTTCTTTCCCACTTATAACTGTTATATTTGTCTTTCTATGAGCACAATTCCATAATGTAAACAGTACATCTCTCATCCCAAATTGTTATATAAGTTTTAATCTAATCTAATGTGACCTTTATTTATTAACCATTTACTGAACTAATCCCTCCCTGTATCCTTCCTCTGTTTCATATCCGATTGGGAGAGGATCAAGCTTATGGATTTTATCAACTCATTCAGTATGTCCGCCGCAGGAATTTGACATCCCATTTTTCTCTAAGAATGTCCGCCGTGTTCCCAGGCTCCAACAATATGGCTGCCGCAAGACCAAGATGTCTTTTTTCCACTAAATATGTCCTCCGTGTAACCAAGCAACCGTTCCAGAGGATATCAACAAACACACAAACTTCCGCCGCACAAGACCAACGCAAGCGCATTAGGACACGCCGGATACCGGATGTGGGGCGGATATGACGTCATACAGAGCCCGGACCGGAAGTCCGCGGCTCTGAGCGTCTCTTATGTTTTAAAACATTTCCTTCAGCATTTCTCACTCGTTTTCTCTTCTCCTAAGCTCTGACCATTATCTAAAAGCACATGCTATGTAATATACAGGTTTCAGATAATATCAGAACAATTATGTTAATTAATTACAGGAAGTGATGCGTACATCACTTCCTTTTAATCTGGGTATATAAGTATGATCTGTCTCTGGTTTCAAATCACCCCTTGATGAAGTCCAGATAGGACGAAATGCGTTGGCTGCTTCTCTTTGGTCTAACCTCATCAATAAGTTAAGCTATTTGATTCCTCTTTTATATCCTTATGAATGCCTTATATTCTTTTATGGCTTTTAGAAACTTTTTTTAGTATATTTTTTTATCCGATATACTAAAGTGATACTCCAAAGGTTTTTAAGTTCTATGATACTATGCTCTGTTTTAATTTTTAAATTTTTTAACTTTGTACTTTTTGGGTCATATATATATCCTTTTATATGAGCTTGTGTGTTTTTACAACCATTTTTGTGTAGTGCGTTTCATTGCAATAAATTTGTACACTCTTTTTATATTACAATTCTGCTTTTAAGTATCATTTGGCACCGTTGGTCGCTCTTTACCACCTCATCCTTTGTGTATATATATATATATATATATATATATATATATATATATTTATTTTTTTTTATTTTTTTTTTTTTTCAGTTTGGAATTTGCTTTTTGTCTAATGGTCTGATTGACTACACCTGTGTATGAACCAATGCTGTGATTGGATACATGTTCGGTCTCCCACTGTGTATGAACCATTGCTCTGATTGAATACAGGTTCGATCTCCCTGTGTATGAACCATTGCTCTGATTGGATACATGTTCGGTCTCCCACTGTGTATAAACCAATGCTCCAATTGGATACAGGTTCGGTCTCCCTCTCCTATGTATGAACCAATGCTCCGACTGGATACAGGGTTGCTCTAACACACTAACCTCCGGTTCTTGTGGACACACTTCAATTTTAAGTAAGTGTGGACTTCAATGAAAATTTAGAAAAGTACATACAATGGCACACAATGAAATCTGAGGCAATAGCATCACAACTAAATGTTTATAATTCTTTCCCGGGTGTATAGATACACAATCACTACTTGTATATTATAGTTTAATAAACACTACGTGTTGCCCCTTAGGCCAAGTACTGCTCGTCAGAGGTGCCCAATAATGGTTTAATGAAGAGTAGAAACCCTTGGAAAGGGATCAGGAGTCAATGGCGGGATTGGAGCCCTTTTTAGCTCAAGGCCCAAGAAGTGAATGGTTAGGTGAGGGGTGTCCCAGTTGAGTCCATGGGGTTTATTTATAAAGCGTTGGGTTGTAAAACCTGGCATTTTTTATCGTAATTATGCCCAATATTTAAAAGGGCAATGCTTTTACTAAAAAGACACAGATGGTAACAGTATTGACCATTTAAATATAGTGAAGAAACACGATCAAAAGCCCCCTGGATTTTACAACCCTACGCTTCTTAAATAAACCCCCACGTCGCCAAGGCCTCCTTGACCTTGCATGGTGGCTGAGTCAGGAAATGGTGTCGAAAGGAGGGCAGAAGCCCTAAGTACTGAAAGGTGCACTAGAAGGAGGTCAGTGAGAGCCAAACGGAGCAACAGATGGCATCTACGGGCGGGCTGGAACCTCATCACGCCCGAAACGGCTAATTTTACCCCAGATGAGAGTCATGGTGACAGTGAACCCAAATCCCCATGGGTGAAGGGATGGGATAACATAACACAAGTGTGATGCCCATGTCCCAGTGAGGGAGACAGGGAGCAGGAACTTTAAAGTTAAGTGTGAATGACCAGACATTGTGTAAATCAGGAGAGAACTCTGCAACAGTGACCATAGTGGCCCTGATTACCACTCAAAACATGAAACGTCAGCTCTTGGGTAACAACACTGGAATAATGGCTACTTTTTATTGCAGCTGACACATTTGTGCAGGTGGGGTAGATTGCACAGTGGACCTCGGCTGGGAGATGGTCTGGGACAAATCATTACTCCAAATAAACTATGAACTGTCTGGAGGAACTCATGATGGCCCAATATGTACTAGTTTCCAAAACTGCACATCATGGCTTTTTGTTCACCTTTCCACTCTCACAGTCCAGGGATGTGACGGGCCTAGAAGATCGCTGAGAGTAGCTGCACAGTCACTGACTGGGCCTGCAGATAGAGTGACAGGGCCCAGGTGTGCACCCACACCCCTGACAGTATTTCCCATACAGATATTTTTTAATTAAGGGTCTGATTCAGAAGTAGACGGAAATCCTGTTGCAACTGTATCCTGTATACAGTGGAACTAAGAAAATATGGTAATGCCGCAGGCGCTGGGATCTGCACACAAACGTTCACCATCGGTGCCTCAAATCTGCCGCTTGCGTCGGTCATCCAGTCAACCCTATGGTTGGGGTACAAAAGCCATTGCTCAACTCCACAAATATCAGCATTGCATCCACCTCTGAGCCAGGCCTTACGTTACACTAGCGACATATCGGAATTTCAGAATTTCAAAATATCTCCCAACCCGACCTCTCCGATCTTCACAAGATCTGCGTCTCTCATCCACACTCATTACTCGCTCCCACTTACGACTGCAGGACTTTCATCGGGCTGCACCCACTCTGTGGAATGCCCTACCACGTACAATAAGACTCTCCTCTAGTCTCCAAACCTTCAAGCGTTCCCTGAAAACTCACCTCTTTAGGCAAACATAAAATTCCAGAACCGCCCACATAACTTTCATAAACCTTCTTATCAAACTGCATCCACTCTGTACAGTCCACACACATCCTCACATGTCTTCTCATTCTTCCTCTCAACCCGGGTTCATCATTCCTGTATGACCATACCATACAGCCCACCACGAACCTTTGCAATCTGGCGGACAACTATGCAATAGATAGCACCTTTCCTTGTGTATACATGCCTATTTCCCTATATTATTATTTATTTATTTATTACCAGTTATTTATATAGCTCACACATATTCCGCAGCGCTGTACGGAGAATATTTGCCCATTCACATCAGTCCCTGCCCCTACCACATGTACACAGACACATTCATACTAGTGTTAATTTTGTTGGGAGCCAATTAACCTACCAGTATATTTTTGGATTGTGGGAGGAAACCGGAGTACCCGGAGGAAACCCACGCAAGTACGGGGAGAATATACAAACTCCACACAGTTAGGGCCATGGTGGGAATCGAACCCATGACCTCAGTGCTGTGAGGCAGTAATGCTAACCATTACACCATCCGTACTGCCCGTACTATATTGTAATCTTGCGAGCAGGGCCTTCCTACCTCTATAACGGTTTGTTATTACACAGTTTTGTTATATCATTGTTATTTCCAACTGTAAAGCGCAATGGAATTTGCTGCGTTATATAAGAAACTGTAAATAAATAAAATAAATAAATATCGGTGTTATTCCATCCAACTACCATATGATTGGTCATTCTAAAATAAGACCAACCGCCGCCCACCAGAACAAAACTGGCCAACAGTCAAAGGTTCTACCGGAACCATCCTACAAGCAGCCATTAGAGGAAAAGTGAACTTAGAGCTAAAATATGATTTGCCCCTCCATATCAGAGACCACGTTAAACATGGGCAAGACTATAGTTCCACAGAGAGGATTTATCAATATAAACAGATCACAGGAGGGGTGACTCTTATGGAAACTGCTGCACAAGAATATTGGGTGTAGGTCACAGTAACCAAATCAGATCCCAGCTGCCATATCTCAGCCACGTCTAGAAATGAAATCAAACATCCTACTGGCTGATCAGGTCACCACAGCCAACTCCCCCCCCCCCCCCCCCCCCCCTTTTGCACCAGCAGTCTTAAAACATCCCCATTATTTCTTAAAAGTTATTTTTTTTCTCCAGTATAAAATAAGATTTTACTCACCGGTAAATCTATTTCTCGTAGTCCGTAGTGGATGCTGGGACTCCGTAAGGACCATGGGGAATAGCGGCTCCGCAGGAGACTGGGCACAACTAAAGAAAGCTTTAGGACTACCTGGTGTGCACTGGCTCCTCCCTCTATGACCCTCCTCCAGACCTCAGTTAGGATACTGTGCCCGGAAGAGCTGACACAATAAGGAAGGATTTTGAATCCCGGGTAAGACTCATACCAGCCACACCAATCACACCGTATAACTCGTGATACCATACCCAGTTAACAGTATGAAATATAACTGAGCCTCTCAACAGATGGCTCAACAATAACCCTTTAGTTAAACAATAACTATATACAAGTATTGCAGACAATCCGCACTTGGGATGGGCACCCAGCATCCACTACGGACTACGAGAAATAGATTTACCGGTGAGTAAAATCTTATTTTCTCTGACGTCCTAAGTGGATGCTGGGACTCCGTAAGGACCATGGGGATTATACCAAAGCTCCCAAACGGGCGGGAGAGTGCGGATGACTCTGCAGCACCGAATGAGCAAACTAGTCCTCCTCAGCCAGGGTATCAAACTTGTAGACTCTTGCAAAAGTGTTTGAACCCGACCAAGTAACAGCTCAGCAAAGCTGTAAAGCCGAGACCCCTCGGGCAGCCGCCCAAGAAGAGCCCACTTTCCTCGTGGAATGGGCTTTTACAGATTTAGGGTGCGGCAGTCCAGCCGCAGAATGTGCAAGTTGAATCGTGCTACAGATCCAGCGAGCAATAGTCTGCTTAGAAGCAGGAGCACCCAGCTTGTTGGGTGCATACAGGATAAATAGCGAGTCAGTTTTCCTGACTCCAGCCGTCCTGGAAACATATTTTCAGGGCCCTGACTACGTCCAGTAACTTGGAGTCCTCCAAGTCCAAAGTAGCCGCAGGCACCACAATAGGTTGGTTCACATGAAAAGCTGATACCACCTTAGGAAGGAATTGGGAACGAGTCCTCAATTCCGCCCTATCCATATGAAAAATCAGATAAGGGCTTTTGCATGACAAAGCCACCAATTCTGATACACGCCTGGCCGACGCCAAGGCCAACATCATGACCACTTTCCACGTGAGGTATTTTAGCTCTACGGATTTAAGTGGTTCAACCCAATGCGACTTCAGGAAATCCACCACCACCTTGAGATCCCACGGTGCCACTGGAGGCACAAAAGGGGCTGAATATGCAGCACTCCCTTAATAAAAGTCTGAACTTCAGGCAGTGAAGCCAGTTCTTTTTGGAAGAAAATGTACAGAGCCGAAATCTGGACCTTAATGGAACCCAATTTTAGGCCCATAGTCACTCCTGACAGTAGGAAGTGCAGAAATCGACCAAGTTGAAATTCCTCCGTTGGGGCCTTCCTGGCCTCACACCAAGCAACATATTTTCGCCATATGCGGTGATAATATTTTGCGATCACATCTTCCCTAGCTTTAATCAGCGTAGGAATGACTTCCTCCGGAATGCTTTTTGGATCCGGTGTTCAACCGCCATACCGTCAAACACAGCCACGGTAAGTCTTGTAACAGGCAGGGCCCCTGCTGCACCAGGTCCTGTCTGAGCGGCAGAGGCCATGGGTCCTCTGAGATCATTTCTTGAAGTTCTGGGTACCAAGCTCTTCTTGGCCAATCCGGAACCACGAGTATAGTTCTTACTCCTCTCCTTCTTATTATTCTCAGTACCTTGGGTATGAGAGGCAGAGGAGGGAACACATACACCGACTGGTACACCCACGGTGTTACCAGAGCGTCCACAGCTATCGCCTGAGGGTCCCTTGACCTGGCGCAATATCTTTTTAGCTTTTTGTTGAGGCGGGACGCCATCATGTCCACCTGTGGCCTTTCCCAATGGTGTACAATCATTTGGAAGACTTCTGGATGAAGTCCCCACTCTCCCGGGTGGAGGTCGTGCCTGCTGAGAAAGTCTGCTTCCCAGTTGTCCACTCCGGGAATGAACACTGCTGACAGTGCTAACACATGATTTTCCGCCCATCGGAAAATCCTTGTGGCTTCTGCCATCGCCATCCTGCTTCTTGTGCCGCCCTGTTGGTTTACATGGGCGACCGCCGTGATGTTGTCTGACTGGATCAGCACCGGCTGGTGTTGAAGCAGGGGTCTAGCCTGACTTAGGGCATTGTGAATGGCCCTTAGTTCCAGAATATTTATGTGTAGGGAAGTCTCCTGACTCGACCATAGTCCTTGGAAGTTTCTTCCCTGTGTGACTGCCCCCCAGCCTCGAAGGCTGGCATCCGTGGTCACCAGGACCCAGTCCTGTATGCCGAATCTGCGGCCCTCTAGAAGATGAGCACTCTGCAGCCACCACAACAGCGACACCCTGGCCCTTGGAGACAGGGTTATCAGCCGATGCATCTGAAGATGCGACCCGGACCACTTGTCCAACCGTTCCCACTGAAAAGTCCTTGCATGGAACCTGCCGAATGGAATTGCTTCGTAGGAAGCTACCATTTTTCCCAGGACTCGCGTGCAGTGATGCACCGACACCTGTATTTGTTTTAGGAGGTCTCTGACTAGAGATGACAACTCCTTGGCCTTCTCCTCCGGGAGAAACACTTTTTCCTGTTCTGTGTCCAGAACCATACCCAGGAACAGTAGACGCGTCGTAGGAACCAGCTGCGACTTTGGAATATTCAGAATCCAGCCGTGCTGTTGTAGCACTTCCCGAGATAGTGCTACTCCGACCAACAACTGCTCCCTGGACCTCGCCTTTATAAGGAGATCGTCCAAGAACGGGATAATTATAACTCCCTTTTTTCGAAGGAGTATCATCATTTCTGCCATTACCTTGGTAAATATCCTCGGTGCCGGGGACAGACCAACGGCAACGTCTGGAATTGGTAATGACAGTTCTGTACCACAATTTTGAGGTACTCCTGGTGAGGAGGGTAAATGGGGACATGCAGGTAAGCATCCTTGATGTCCAGTGATACCATGTAATCCCCTTCGTCCAGGCTTGCAATAACCGCCCTGAGCGATTCCATTTTGAACTTGAACCTTCGTATATAAGTGTTCAAGGATTTCAATTTTAGAATGGGTCTCACCGAACCGTCTGGTTTCGGTACCACAAACATTGTGGAATAGTAACCCCGGCCTTGTTGAAGGAGGGGTACCTTGATTATCACCTGCTGGAAGTACAGCTTGTGAATTGCCGCCAGTACTACCTCCCCTCGAGGGCAGCAGGCAAGGCTGATTTGAGGTAACGGCGAGGGGGAGTCGCCTCGAACTCCAGCTTGTATCCCTGTGATACTACTTGTAGAACCCAGGGATCCACCTGTGAGCGAGCCTACTGGTCGCTGAAGTTCCCGAGACGCGCCCCCACCGCACCTGGCTCCACCTGTGGAGCCCCAGCGTCATGCGGTGGACTCAGAGGAAGCGGGGGAAGATTTTTAATCCTGGGAACTGGCTGTCTGGTGCAGCTTTTTCCCTCTTCCCTTGTCTCTGTGCAGAAAGGAAGCGCCTTTGACCCGCTTGCTTTTCTGAAGCCGAAATGACTGTACTTGATAATACGGTGCTTTCTTAGGCTGTGAGGAAACCTGAGGTAAAAAAAAATTCTTCCCAGCTGTTGCTGTGGATGCGAGGTCCCAGAGACCATCCCCAAACAATTCCTCACCCTTATAAGGCAGAATCTTCATGTGCCTTTTAAAGTCAGCATCGCCTGTCCACTGCTGGGTCCCTAATACCCTCCTGGCAGAATGGACATTGCATTAATTCTGGATGCCAGCCGGCAAATATCCCTCTGTGCATCCCTCATATATAAGACGACGTCTTTAATATGCTCTATGGCTAGCAAAATAGTATCCCTGTCCTGACAGGGTAATAGACCACGCTGCAGCAGCACTATCCATGCTGAGGCAATTGCAGGTCTCAGTATAGTACCTGAGTGTGTATATACAGACTTCAGGATAGCCTCCTGCTTTTTATCAGCAGGCTCCTTCAAAGTGGCCGTATCCTAAGACGGCAGTGCCACCTTTTTTGACAAATGTGTGAGCGCCTTATCCACCCTAGGGGATATCTCCCAACGTGACCTATCCTCTGGCGGGAAAGGGTACGCCATCAGTAACTTTTTAGAAATTACCAGTTTCTTATCGGGGGAACCCACGCTTCTTCACACACTTCATTCACTCATCTGATGGGGGAACAAAACACTGGCTGCTTTTTCTCCCCAAACATAAAACCCCTTTTTTGTGGTATTTGGGTTAATGTCAGAAATGTGTAACACATTTTTTATTGCCGAGATCATGCAACGGATGTTCCTAGTGGATTGTGTATATGTCTCAACCTCGTCGACACTGGAGTCAGACTCCGTGTCGACATCTGTGTCTGCCATCTGAGGTAGCGGGCGTTTTTGAGCCCCTGATGGCCTTTGAGACGCCTGGGCAGGCGCGGGCTGAGAAGCCGGCTGTCCCACAGCTGTTACGTCATCCAGCCTTTTATGTAAGGAGTTGACACTGTCGGTTAATACCTTCCACTTATCCATCCACTCTGGTGTCGGCCCCACAGGGGGCGACATCACATTTATCGGCCTCTGCTCCGCCTCCACGTAACCTTCCTCATCAAACATGTCGACACAGCCATACCGACACACCGCACACACACAGGGAATGCTCTGACTGAGGACAGGACCCCACAAAGTCCTTTGGGGAGACAGAGAGAGAGTATGCCAGCACACACCAGAGCGCTATATAATACAGGGATTCACACTACTCACAGTGATTTTTCCCTTATAGCTGCTATAATACACAATTTTGCGCCTAAATTTAGTGCCCCCCCTCTCTTTTTAACCCTTTGAGCCTGAAAACTACAGGGGAGAGCCTGGGGAGCTGTCTTCCAGCTGCACTGTGAAGAGAAAATGGCGCCAGTGTGCTGAGGGAGATAGCCCCGCCCCTTTTTCGGCAGACTTCTCCCGCTTTTTTATGGATCTCTGGCAGGGGTATTTTTCACATATATTGCCTCTAGGACTATATATTGTGATTTTTTTGCCAGCCAATGTGTTTATATTGCTGCTCAGGGCGCGCGCCCGCCCCCCCCCCCCCCCCAGCGCCCTGCACCCATCAGTGACCGGAGTGTGAGGTGTGCATGAGGAGCAATGGCGCACAGCTGCAGTGCTGTGCGCTACCTTGTTGAAGACCGAAGTCTTCTGCCGCCGATTTTCAGGACCATCTTCTTGCTTCTGGCTCTGTAAGGGGGACGGCGGCGCGGCTCTGGGACCGGACGATCGAGGTCGGGCCCTGTGTTCGATCCCTCTGGAGCTAATGGTGTCCAGTAGCCTAAGAAGCCCAAGCTAGCTGCAAGCAGGTAGGTTCGCTTCTTCTCCCATTAGTCCCTCGTAGCAGTGAGTCTGTTGCCAGCAGATCTCACTGAAAATAAAAAACCTAAAATTATACTTTCTTTTCTAGGAGCTCAGGAGAGCCCCTAGTGTGCATCCAGCTCAGCCGGGCACAAGATTCTAACTGAGGTCTGGAGGAGGGTCATAGAGGGAGGAGCCAGTGCACACCAGGTAGTCCTAAAGCTTTCTTTAGTTGTGCCCAGTCTCCTGCGGAGCCGCTATTCCCCATGGTCCTTACGAAGTCCCAGCATCCACTTAGGACGTCAGAGAAAACATCTTTACTAAAGTCAAGCGATGTCATCCATGCAACACAGCCAGGGCGCTCTGTGGCCACCGATGCGAAAATGACCCAGGCATGTTTCCTTCGGCTGCTTTGACCTGAGGTGGTTAATAAGTAATAGGATAAAAGGAGGGTTTCCAGTCATGTCAGCCACTTGATCCTTTGCTAGTTAATTTAAGGCTTCACTGCTCTCCAAAACGATGCACTGAACCATGATGGGAATGGACTACATAGCTAAGTCTCTGCAGAACGTGTGCGCGCTATATAATTGACCGTTCATGAATAAACAAAGCATGGAAGGAGCCTCTTCTAGCTACCATAGATTTCATTTAATAAGGAGATCCCACTCCGGAGCATGTACTGCGCAAAAACACGCAAGAGCGGGACGCAAAGCTGAACTGCCTACCATTGGAAATAAAAAAAATTTTTTAAATAGCTTAGGTGATCAATTACAGTGACCTATGCCTATTAAGAATTATATAACAAATTATTTTATAAAATTAATACATTTCACTACAACCTAAACGTACACCAGTCAACCCAATTGCTGGGAATTGTCGTTTCCAAACAGCGAAAGTGACACCTTTTGTTTATGCTACTTATTGGGCCACCGGAATGGACCAGAAAATGCAGCAGTCAATGCAGGAGATGAAACACAACAAAGAGAACGAAACAACTAAAGAAAAATCATGCCGGTATCTAATTATATAGGTAATTACATAGAAATTTTAATATACCAATGAAAGCATAAAAAGAAAAAAGGACTGTTTGGGACAGTGCACATTAAGGGGTCACATAGGTCCTTTTATTACTAGAATCACCTTATCTTGCTCTATAAGTAACTTTATGCTGGTTACTGGTGTCCTGCAAAATAAACTGGGATTACGTGCAATTTAGAATGAGGCCCAATGTATTTCTCTGTTGAAGTTTTCTTGCACACGTATCAAGTATGATTTAGTATAAAGCCCAGTACAGACTCGGAACCAACTGAGCAACGGGATCCAGCAGGGCACAAAGCCCAGTACAGACCGAGAACCAACTGAGAAACAGGATCCAGCAGGGCACAAAGCCCAGTACAGACTCAGAACCAACTGAGAAACAGGATCCAGCAGGGCACAAAGCCCAGTACAGACTGAGAACCAACTGAGAAACAGGATCCAGCAGGGCACAAAGCCCAGTACAGACTCAGAACCAACTGAGAAACAGGATCCAGCAGGGCACAAAGCCCAGTACAGATTCAGAACCAACTGAGAAACAGGATCCAGCAGGGCACAAAGCCCAGTACAGACTCAGAACCAACTGAGAAACAGGATCCAGCAGGGCACAAAGCCCAGTACAGACTCAGAACCAACTGAGAAACAGGATCCAGCAGGGCACAAAGCCCAGTACAGACTCAGAACCAACTGAGCAATGGGATCCAGCAGGGCACAATGCCCAGTACAGACTCAGAACCAACTGAGCAACGGGATCCAGCAGGGCACAAAGCCCAGTACAGACAGAGAACCAACTGAGAAATGGGATCCAGCAGGGCACAAAGCCCAGTACAGACTCAGAACCAACTGAGAAACAGGATCCAGCAGGGCACAAAGCCCAGTACAGACTCAGAACCAACTGAGCAATGGGATCCAGCAGGGCACAATGCCCAGTACAGACTCAGAACCAACTGAGCAACGGGATCCAGCAGGGCACAAAGCCAAGTACAGACCGAGAACCAACTGAGAAATGGGATCCAGCAGGGCACAAAGCCCAGTACAGACTCAGATCCAACTGAGCAACGGGATCCAGCAGGGAACAAAGCCCAGTACAGACAGAGAACCAACTGAGCAATGGGATCCAGCAGGGCACAATGCCCAGTACAGACTCAGAACCAACTGAGCAACGGGATCCAGCAGGGCACAATGCCCAGTACAGACTCAGAACCAAATGAGCAACGGGATCTAGCAGGGCACAATAACCAGTACAGACTCAGAACCAACTGAGCAACGGGATCCAGCAGGGCACAATGCCCAGTACAGACTCAGAACCAACTGAGCAACGGGATCCAGCAGGGCACAATGCCCAGTACAGACTCAGAACCAAATGAGCAACGGAATCCAGCAGGGCACAAAGCCCAGTATAGACTCGGAACCAACTGAGCAATGGGATCCAGCAGGGCACAAAGCCCAGTACAGACTCAGAACCAACTGAGCAATGGGATCCAGCAGGGCACAAAGCCCAGTACAGACTCAGAACCAACTGAGCAATGGGATCCAGCAGGGCACGAAGCTCAGTACAGACTCGGAACCAACTGAGAAACAGGATCCAGCAGGGCACAAAGCCCAGTACAGACTCAGAACCAACTGAGAAACAGGATCCAGCAGGGCAAAGAGCCCAGTACAGACTCAGAACCAACTGAGAAACAGGATCCAGCAGGGCACACGATAATATGGCTGGATGATGCTGTACACACAGTCAGATACAGTTATTATCGAACCACAGATTCCACTAGTCCCCATCAGATCTCAACTTTCATGGAGTCTTAGCAAACATTTAAAGGACTGTGAGAGAATGTGATACTATCCTGGTTTTCCTAAACCTTCAACAAGCACAAACATTTTGCAACATCCCTTTAACTGGCGCCCCCCAGCCAGGATGCAATGTTTCAGGGCCAGCAAAATGTTGCTGCCAAAAATTCTTCTTGGAAATGTTCATTTTAATCAAACAGAGCAGGGCAGGCGGCCTTGTGCCTCATTAGTGTTTAGCTGTACTATTCTGAACTGCGGACAGGCTGCAGCTTACACAATTCCTCAAACAATGGATCAAAGAGGGGCTCGCTGGGGAAGTTCCGCTAGTAAAGACACTGGCCCTGGACTCCAGGGAGCTGGAAGGGGCCAGATAAATCGTCAATGCCAAAAAAACTGTAACTATGGACATTTCACATAGGGTCCAGCCAGGGGTGTAAATAACGATATCCCTGCTCCAATGTCAGCAGAGTAGGGAGACCGCTAAAATTATCTGGACTTTATTCTACAATTCACACTGGGGAAGTACGCTCTTCATGTACCGTAGGTGATGTCCGCAGCCTCTATAATATGCTAGACTTTGCAAACATATACAGTATATGGATAACAGCAAATATTGTATTTGGAGGATGCACTCAATGAAGTTTGCAGGTCCCAAAGTTGACTGTGGAACTGAATGGTGGTCTTAAAAAGGAGTCCTCTACCGAAACCTAATCTTTTCCCTTATAACCCTTTGAATCCTTTATCCCTACCCCCATAGTTTGAGATATTCCCTTTTGTGAACATGGAAATGAACAAGTTTTAAAGTAGATGAAGGTGCGCAGTTCCCAGCAGAGCCCAGACAGCCGTATTCAAAGCTCTCCTAATTGCCAGAGCTTTACCTTCAAACATCCTATGAGCTAGTCACGTTTGTTACAGAACTGGAAGGGAGCAAGTACCTCCTACCACATCACAGGGGTCCTGCACAGAAACACTGCAGCTCCGGCAGTTGGTGGTAGGGGAAAGCCATCATTTTTAATTGCCCTCATATTTTATCAGCAGATGTGTAACTAGGAGCATGTTGGATCATATGCAAACATCTGCATTTATGCAGACTGGTCCTAACCTACAAGTGGCCACAAATAAAATATAATAATTTATGATTTGGTGTTATTTCTAAGGCAGTGGAAAGGTGGAATTTTTAGTGCATGTTTAAAGGCAGGGGAGAATAGAGAGGTAACTCCAGGGGATAGAAGCAGCTCAGTAAGAAGCCCTGAAGGTGCGAGTTTAAGGAAGAAATCAGGCAGCAGGAGAAGAGGAAGTCCTTGACTGAATGGAGCAGGCAAGAGGGAGTGTGGAGATGAGGATGGAGAAGTAGGGAGGAAGGGAAAAGTGGTTTAGGGCTGGATGGAGCAGGCGAGAGGGAGTGTGAGTGGAGATAAGGTTGGAGATGTAGGTAGGAAGGGAAGAGTGGTTTAGGGCTGAATGGGAGAAGGCAAAAGGGAATGTGAGTGGAGATAAGGTTGGAGATGTAGGAAGAAAGGAAGACTGGTTTAGGGCTGAATGGAGCAGGCCAGAGAAGTGTGAGGTTAGAGATGGAGGGAGAACGGGAAGAGGGGTTTAGGGCTGGATGGAGCAGGTGAGAGGGAGTGTGAGTGTAGAGGAGGTTGGAGATGTAGGGAGAAAGGCAAGAGTGGTTTAGGGCTGTGTGAGAGCAGTTTGAGCTGGATTTGGTGTAGAATAGGGAGCCAATGAACAGTGTGACAGAGGGGGCAGAAGAGGTAGAGCATTGAGGGAGCAAAATGTGAAGTGGATGATGGAGTGAAGAGGGGCAATGAGAGAGAGGGGCAGACGAAGAGGAGGAGACAGTCAAGGCAGGAGATAAGGGTGTGAATGATGGTTTTCCATTATTACACTTTATTTATAAGGCATCACAAGGGGTCCACAGAGCCACACATATGGCAACAGTAGGACAGTACAGGGTAAACAGACCATTACAGTAACCAAAACATAAACAGAACACAAGTACCAATCACTGTAGCACCACAATTCTCCGTACACAATACAGCTGAGAAGCAAAGTGAGCGAGGGAGTAATCGGTGAAGGGTGACGACACAACTAGCAGTAGTAGAACCGCTGGAAGAGACGAACAACTATGAGCGACAGGAATTCCGGGCTAATTGGTCACAGAGTAGGTGAAGGTAGTCATTGAAGTGCTACAGAAGAGGGCTGTGAGAACAGAAGGGAAGGGAACCCTGCTCCTAGGAGCTTACAATCTAGGGGAGAGGGGAGACCGACAGATGACATGAGGTGTGAGCATGTGAATGGAGACCTGGGGCAGGAGGTAGATGAGGCAGAGATGGCTGAGGTAGGAGAAAAGTGCTGAACCCTGAAACAAACTGTTCTTGTAGTTCCATCCACCCTACATACAATTATACTCTAATATATTCTGTGTGTATGCCATGTGTTAAGGTGGCCGGAGTGCCCCCGCAGGGTGTAAGTCTCACCACCCTTTAGCTAATGGTTTAAAAAGTATAAAAAATACTTTTACTTATACACAAGGCCATTAACCAAACTGCACCATCATACATCTCCTCACTCATCTCAAAATATCTCCCAACCCGACCTCTTCGCTCTGAACAAGATCTCTGTCTCTCATCCACATGTATTACCTGTTCCCACTCAAAATTACAGAACTTTACCTGGGCTTCACCCACTCCGTGGAATGCCATCCCACTCACAATAAGACTCTCCTCTAGTCTCCAAACCTTTAAACGTTCCCGAGAAAACTCACCTCTTCAGACAAGCCTACCAAATTCCAGACCCACCCACATAACCTTCAGTGCTTCCCTATCTAATTACATCCCCTCTGTACAGTCCACATAACCTCACATTTTGTCTTCCAACATTGCGGGGTGATCATATCATACAACCCATTAAGAACCTAGAAATCTGGTGGACCATTATGCAACAGGTAGCATCTATCCTTGTGTATCAATGCCTATTTCCCTATAGATTGTAAACTTGCGAGCAAGAAACTGCTAATAAATAAATAAAGTCTTTTTATTTATTTATTTTTTTATCCAATCCGCAAAATAGTTGCCTTTAGATTACCAGTGAGCCAGTGGGAAGTCTACAGGCGCTGGCGGATGCAGGTTAAACAGCCCAAACCAAAACTGCATCTTTAAATGGGTGTCAACAGCCCCTCGCCCCGGCCCCCCGACATTCCAGAATTCCAGATAAGGGACAATAATCTGAAAGAGCCACCATTAGCTATGCATACAAGGTTACTGCCAGAATGACTTCCATATGGTGAATGAAAGATGAGGATTTTCCCCTCTCTACGTCACAGGCACAGCTGTGTCCTGGCCTCACATTAACAGGGTTTCAAGAAACACAATCTCTTACCATAAAAACAGTTTACAAGATATTTTGTTTTAACTTAAACAACTGTCCTCCAACAGTTCTCCCTCTAAACACGCATGCAACGTTCCCCCGACTCCAAAGACTTAACTAATTAGTTTACAAAAAGCTTTGTACAAATAAACTTAATAGGAAGTCAAAGTTTGCTCATTATAGGTCCTCCTTACCCCCAGAGAAGGGTTCACACTTGATCCTAGTAGGGGGTATAATGACGTTTTGGCGTAACAAACATCTGTAAGAGAGGGTCTGCTCAGCGTAAAAACTACAGAACAAATAGACCCTCCAGGCTATCTCATCATCCCCAATTCCAGCAACTCCCCCCCTCTCCCTTCCCCTCGACCATATGGGAACAAGATGGAAGCTGCGGCCTCTGGAGCAGAGAGCATGCTGGGAGAACCTGCGTGCAGTGAGTTGGGTAAGAGTTAAACAGTAGTATACGCCACTTTGAGTTTGTCCAGGGGATTTGACTATAATAACACAGACACTTAAGATGGGAAACAAGATCTGAGGTTGGAGAAGAGCCATTTACAGCTGAGTCAACAAGAGGGTATTAAAAGGGTCATTTGAAATCAAGGGTCAAGCTCCATGGGGTGGCAAGTTTAAAGAAAAGAAATGGCCTCATTTTCCAGATAAAGAGTCCTTCAGATTATAATATAATGCTAGGGATTATTTTCTTATCTGGGAGTTATCTGATCTCTATTGTACGAGACGGGATAAATAAAAATCTGTAAAATTTAATACACACACATATATACACATGTTGGCTAACTAACACTGGGATGCTGGTGAGTATTGTGGTATGGGTTAGGGTTCTTCTCCCCTTCTTCGATGTCAGGATGCAGTCATGTGAACGTATAGTAAGTATTCCCTAACATTATCTACTAAAGGTAACGGCAGGATATCAAATCATAGTGAAGATTGCTCAGGAGAGACAAGGATCATAAATGTACTGAAATTATCAATGACATAATGGAAAACATGATCAAAAATATATTGATCGCAGGAAAATGTTAATAGAAATGCAACAACCATGATCCAATAATGGAAAAAAAAAAAAAAAAAAAAGTTCAGTACACAATGCCCGTAAAGATGTAACACAAAAGGATTACCGGACGCAGGAACCGTGCCAGCCACGCAATGCGCATATCACCCAAACTTTTAAAGTAGATAGTCCAAAATGCGGGTGGAAAACCGTAATCATATGAAACCATCCATAAATCAGTGTAACACAATGCTGAGTGTGGATCGTTAGTTGACCATAATTTGGTAGACAACCACCAGTTTGACCCCATGCGGACAGCAGTGTCAAAAGGTTGGCAAGGTCAAATGGTCATCATATAAAAGGCAGACACCCGAAAACGTCGACAGGAAGATCAAATTTTTATTTTATTTTGTATGTTAAACCATGTATACAAAAAAAAAAAATTTATATATATATATATATATATATATATATATATATATATATATATATATATATATATAAAAATGAAAAAAAAAACTAAAGATGGGCACTCAATATCCATAAAATTACATTTTCTCGAATGAAGATAAAATCTCTTTAATTTACTCACAGACCATAGAAAAGTGCAAGTGTGCATATATTATAAGACAAAACTTTCTATCGTCTGTAAGTAAATTAGATTTTTTCTTCATTCAAGAAAATTTAATCTTTTGGATATTGAGTGTCCATCTTTAGTCTTTTTTATTGATTGATCCTTGGGATCTTAATGGAGCACCACACAGTTGTCAATTAATATACGGGTGCGGATTTAAAAACAAAAAATTATAGATATATATATTTATTACACACACACCAATATATATATTTTATTACACACACACACACCAATTACAGAACCTCCAACATGAGCCGCCCCACTAGGTACAAAATGCTCTGTTTCTGGACTTCCCTCTTAATTTATGATTTCCATCACCTGTGTTGAACTAGTTAAATGGTTTGAAAGCTGTTTCTTCACAGGTGATGGCAATCATAAATTAAGAGGGAACAGAAACAGAGCATTTTGTACCTAGTGGGGCGGCTCATGTTGGAGGTTCTGCAATCGTAAGCTCCAGCGACTTTACCTGCTGTGGTGCCTTCCTTGTGGGGGCTATCCCACCATGATACAAACAAAAGAAGAGGCGGCGCACTCAGACTTGCGATGTGTGATGAGCAAACACCCATCCAGGTGTGCTGTTTTAATGTGGGTTACGTTACGTTCCCCTTCCTCAGATGGTCTTCTTTTGTTTGTGTTCATAATTATTATTATATATATATATATATATATATATATATATATATATATATATATATATATATATATATATATATATATATATATATATATATATATATAATATAAAAAATTATGAACACAAACAAAAGAAGACCATCTGAGGAAAGGGAACGTAACGTAACCCACATTAAAACATATACATATATATACACACACCAAACTTAACAGGGGTATGAAAGTGAGCAATTAAGGTTAACAGTCAATATTTCAACCCCATATGGTCAAGATGTCAACAGGCCAGTGGTCTACACGAGTCATGTTTTTAGTTTTTTTTCATACTTTACCATCCACATGGACTACGATTGGGAATAGTAACCTGAGCCGAGCCCGGCGAGATACGAGAGTCTAGATGTTTCCACTAATTTGGCATTAAATATATATACACACACACACTACATACATTCAAATGTGCAAGGTAAGGGGGGGCCTCTGATAAACCACAGTAAGCCCACACCCTGGCCAAGGCAATTACAGAACATCTGAAATATCTGCTAAAAGACATCAACCAAGCAAGTCATCAATTTCTACGCGTTTCGCTTATTAGACAAACGTATCTACTGCAAAGTACTCGTATTTCAGCGAAACGCTACATTAATGATATATATTTAACCATTTACCTCATCCAAAACCATCCTCCTGGTCAGCGACGATGATGACACAATATTATCTGGAACACGTCACAAATACAACCTCACAGTCTTTAGAAAATAAAATCATTCTTCACTTTCTAACATTTTTGTTCAGAAATCCACGCTCGGTACACCACGGTGCTGGTCACAGATTGCAGAGAACAGGAGATGGAATGGCCACTCGTGGCTTCTTGATGAAACATGAATACGATAAACTGATCGCTGCCCTCTGAGAATACGCACAAACGCAGAACGCACACAGATAACTATACATAACATTTCCCTTATTTATAGACTTAGGGGAGATTTATCAAAGCTTGGAGAAAAGATAAAGCGGAGAGAGATAAAGTACCAACCAATCAGCTGCGGCCATTGTTCAAACCCAGCCTCTAACGTGGCAGCTAGGAGCAGATTGGCTGGTACTTTATCTCTCTCCACGCTTTGATAATTCTCCCCCTTAGCTCCAAGTAAGTAACATCCTTAGATTCTATAACTCACCCTATTGGAAGGATCTGCGTGCCGCGTCACTTCTTCATATGCCCCCACATTGTCCCACGTCACCAGGAAGACGTTGGTCGGAGAGAATGCAGCTTGTGGGAAACCTCTCTGGATTTGCCTGGCTGCAGCGCTGAGAATCTCCGGAGAGCTATCCTGCCGGTAGTAAATCTTCCCTCGCCCATTACTTGTGTCTATATCCGATAGGAATGGGGCGATCGCAGGGAAATCGGTGGGGAAACCGTCGTCCACGTACTGCGTTTCCCGGGGAAAGTACTGGGGCGAGATAATGCCATTGGTCCCTACCTGAAAATAGAAAAACACAAGTTTAGAACAGACAACCATAGGAGAATCTACTACGACAGGGACTGATTTACTGGGAATGTACGAAGAGGGACCATTTACACACAATACATACAAACATAATGGGGGAGATTTATCAAAGCTTTGGAGAGCGATAAATTGGAGGCAGATAGAGTACCAGCTCCTAACAGTCATTTTCCAAACACAACCGGTAACATGACGCTTAGGAGCCGATTGGTTATTACTTTATTTCTAGTCGAGACTTTCTCTCCAAGCTTTGGTTATTCTCCCCCACAGCCGACTTTTCAATCCCAACCTATTCAATTAGCTGCAGGGTTTACCCCCGGGCTAACTGTTGGCTAATTGCTGCGTGGCTGGTGAAACGCTCCGATTTCCTCACGCAGGAACCCCCGATTGTGCCTTTTCCTGTTGTGGGAATTCTTAGCGCATGAGGTTTGGCCTACACGAGACAATCATTCCATGTGTGATGTACCCATACAGATAGACACAAAACCAGCACATCATTCACATACAAGTGTACCCATGGCAAAAATTCAATTTCCAGCTTGTAATGCAATTACAGCGCAGTTACACCCGCCAGTGACAGACTCCCATTGTATCCCAGGGACAGGGAGCTCACGTTATAGAGCACTGGCTGCTTGTCGTCACTGTGCTGCTTCCCCAATACAGGAATATCAGCTGCTTGTCGTCACTGTGCTGCTTCCCAATACAGGAATATCGGCTGCTTGTCGTCACTGTGCTGCTTCCCCAATACAGGAATATCGGCTGCTTGTAGTCACTGTGCTGCTTCCCCAATACAGGAATATCGGCTGCTTGTAGTCACTGTGCTGCTTCCCCAATACAGGAATATCGGCTGCTTGTAGTCACTGTGCTGCTTCCCCAATACAGGAATATCAGCTGCTTGTAGTCACTGTGCTGCTTCCCCAATACAGGAATATCAGCTGCTTGTCGTCACTGTGCTGCTTCCCCAATACAGGAATATCAGCTGCTTGTCGTCACTGTGCTGCTTCCCCAATACAGGAATATCAGCTGCTTGTAGTTACTGTGCTGCTTCCCCAATACAGGAATATCGGCTGCTTGTAGTCACTGTGCTGCTTCCCCAATACAGGAATATCAGCTGCTTGTAGTCACTGTGCTGCTTCCCCAATACAGGAATATCGGCTGCTTGTAGTCACTGTGCTGCTTCCCCAATACAGGAATATCGGCTGCTTGTAGTCACTGTTCTGCTTCCCCAATACAGGAATATCGGCTGCTTGTAGTCACTGTTCTGCTTCCCCAATACAGGAATATCAGCTGCTTGTAGTCACTGTGCTGCTTCCCCAATACAGGAATATCAGCTGCTTGTAGTCACTGTGCTGCTTCCCCAATACAGGAATATCGGCTGCTTGTAGTTACTGTGCTGCTTCCCCAATACAGGAATATCAGCTGCTTGTCGTCACTGTGCTGCTTCCCAATACAGGAATATCAGCTGCTTGTCGTCACTGTGCTGCTTCCCCAATATATCAGCTGCTTGTCGTCACTGTGCTGCTTCCCCAATACAGGAATATCAGCTGCTTGTCGTTACTGTGCTGCTTCCCCAATACAGGAATATCGGCTGCTTGTAGTCACTGTGCTGCTTCCCCAATACAGGAATATCAGCTGCTTGTAGTCACTGTGCTGCTTCCCCAATACAGGAATATCGGCTGCTTGTAGTCACTGTGCTGCTTCCCCAATACAGGAATATCAGCTGCTTGTAGTCACTGTGCTGCTTCCCCAATACAGGAATATCAGCTGCTTGTAGTTACTGTGCTGCTTCCCCAATACAGGAATATCAGCTGCTTGTAGTTACTGTGCTGCTTCCCCAATACAGGAATATCGGCTGCTTGTAGTTACTGTGCTGCTTCCCCAATACAGGAATATCAGCTGCTTGTAGTCACTGTGCTGCTTCCCCAATACAGGAATATCGGCTGCTTGTAGTCACTGTGCTGCTTCCCCAATACAGGAATATCGGCTGCTTGTAGTCACTGTTCTGCTTCCCCAATACAGGAATATCAGCTGCTTGTAGTCACTGTGCTGCTTCCCCAATACAGGAATATCGGCTGCTTGTAGTCACTGTGCTGCTTCCCCAATACAGGAATATTGGCTGCTTGTAGTCACTGTTCTGCTTCCCCAATACAGGAATATCAGCTGCTTGTAGTCACTGTGCTGCTTCCCCAATACAGGAATATCAGCTGCTTGGGATAAATATAGGATGCAGCACAGCTTCTGATAGAGCTCCCAAATGTCAGTGTGCCAGTGTACAGCAGCTTCCGGGCACCCCCCAATGTCAGTGTGCCAGTGTACAGCAGCTTCTGGGCACCCCCCAATGTCAGTGTGCCAGTGTACAGCAGCTTCTGGGCACCCCCCAAATGTCAGCATGCCAGTGTACAGCAGTTTCCGGGCACCCCCCAAATGTCAGCATGCCAGTGTACAACAGCTTCTGGAAACCCCCCAAATGTGAGTGCACAGCAGCTTCTGGGTCCCCCCAAAGTGTATGTACAGCAGATTTCAGTGAACCCCCACAAAAGTCAGTGTGCCACGGCTTCTGGGTCCCCAGCAAATGTCAATGCTCCAGAGCTTCTGGGACCCCCCAAATGTGCCACAGTTTCCCCCTCCTCACATGTCAGTGTGCCGCAGAGATGGCCTCTACGTAGTCACAAAGAGATGACCAGTTCATACATTTTATATACTACGTACACTGAGATGAGCTCTGTACGGTACAGGGATATCTATATATCTATTTATACGAGGGGTTATTGATAAGTAACCGCGTTTGAAGACAGATGGCGCCACTGACGTCAAACCTGTACAACAGCGTTTAGTGTCATCTGTCAAACAACGACTGGCAGAATTTCAGATAAATTCATCATGTACTTGTGGTTTGGTAGCTGCTGGAAGTGAGCAAGTTTGAGTTTTTTCTAACCACGGAGAAAGAGCAGTTCCCATCGGTGAGAGGATTCTTGTTTTTGGATGGAAAGACGCGTGAGGAAAGCAATGAAAAGTTGGAAGCCGTTTATGGGACCTTTCACCTTCGAAGACAACCAAGCGTGGTCGTACATCCGTCCTGGAAAAAGAGCGTCCAGGTCGACCAACTGAGGTGACTACGGATGAAATGGTCAACAAAACCCATGATATCGTCTTGGCAGACTGGTGAGTGAAGATCAGAGAGATTGTTGAGATCGTAGGCATCTCATTTGAACGTGTGCAGAATATCCTACATGAGCATTTGGGCATGACAAAGCTATCGGCAAGATGGGTGCCGCGTTTGCTCACTGTGAACAAGCAGAATCAAATGACCACCTCGAAGCAGTATTTGGACCTGTTCAAGCACAATCCGAAGGAGTTTCTGCGCCGGTTCGTGACTGTTGAGGAAACATGGATCACTACACACCAGAAATGAAGGAACAGTCAAAACAGTGGACTTGACCCGGCGAATGCGCAACAAAAAAAGCGAAGACAGTTCTATCGGCCGGAAAGGTCATGGCCACCGTTTTCTGGGATTCAAAAGGCATAATCTTCATCGACTATTTGGAAAAGTGAAGAACGATCACAGGGCAGTATTATGCCCAATTACTGGGCAAATTCGATGACGCATTGAAGAGAAAACAGCCACACTTGGCGAAGAAAAAAGTGCTGTTCCACCACGACAATGCGCCGCCACACTCGTCCCACGTCGCTACAGCAAAATTGGTGGTATTGGGCTGGGAATTGCTGCCACATCCGCAGTATTCTCCAGATTTGGTCCCCTGCAACCTCTTCCTGTTTCCAAACATGAAAAAAATGGCTCGGCGGAAAGAGATTCGCATCAAACGAGGAGGGCATCGCTGAAACTGTAGCCTATTTTGCAGAGTTCGACAAATTCTATTTTTTGGAGGGCTTAAAAAAAGTTGGAATATCGCTGGGCCAAGTGTATCGAGCTAAAAGGGGACTATGCTGAAAAATAAATAAAAATTTTCCCAATAAATTTGTTTTTCCTAACACGGGTATTTATCAATCACCGCTCTTACACACACAGTGTCAATGGGTTGTGTATGTATAAGTATTCACAGCCCCTACCATGAAGCTCAGAATTGAGCTCAGGTGCATCCTGTTTCCACTGATCATCCATGAGATGTTCCTACAGCTTAATTGGAATCCACTTGTGGTAAATTCAGTTGATTGGACATGATTTGGAAAGGCACGCACCTGTCTATATAAGGTCCCACACTTGACAGTTCATGTCTGAGCACAAACCAAGCATGAAGTCAAAGGAAATGCCGGTAGACCTCCGAGACAGGATTGTCTTGAGGCACAAATCTGGGGAAGGGTATAGAAAAATATCTGCTACATTGAAGGTCCCAATGAGCACAGTGGCCTCCATCATCCGTAAATGGAAGACGTTCGGAATCACCAGGACTCTTCCTAGAGCTGGCCAGCCATCTCAACTGAGCGACCGGGGGAGAAGGACCCTAGTCAGGGAGGTGACCAAGAACCAATGGTCACTCTGTCAGAGCTACAGCATTCCTCTGTGGAGAGAGGAGAACCTTCCAGAAGGACAACCATCTCTGCAGCAATCCACCCATCAGGCCTGTATGGTAGAGTGGCCAGACAGAAGCCACTCCTTAGTAAAAAGCACATGGCAGCCCACCTGGAGTTTGCCAAAATGCACCTGAAGGACTCTCAGACCGAGAGAAACAAAATTTGCTGGTCTGACGAGACAGGCACCTAGTGACGGTCAGTATACATTATATACACCATATATAGGCACACAGAGATCAGGAGCTGGGTACATTATATACAGGCACAAAGTGACGGTCAGTATACATTATATATACCATATATAGGCACACAGATCAGGAGCTGGGTACATTATATACAGGCACATAGTGACGGTCAGTATACATTATATACACCATATATAGGCACACAGATCAGGAGCTGGGTACATTATATACAGGCACATACTGACGGTCAGTATACATTATATACACCATATATAGACACACAGATCAGGAGTGGGTACATTATATATAGGCACCTAGTGATGGTCAGTATACATTATATACACCATATATAGGCACACAGATCAGGAGCTGGGTACATTATATACAGGCACATAGTGACGGTCAGTGTACATTATATACACCATATATAGGCACATAGAGCAGGAGCTGGGTACATTATATATAGGCACCTAGTGATGGGGAGTGGGGGTTCCGGATACATTACATACACACATAGTGATGAGAGGGGTCCGGGTACATTATATATAGGGGCATAGTGATGAGGTGGGGGGGGGGGGTCTGGGTACATTATATAGAGGCATAGTGATGGGCTGTATACATACATTGCACACAGATGAGGGAAGTTCAGGTACATTATATATGGGCACATAGTGATGAGGATCTGGGCACACATATGGGCTGTATACAGATTAGGGGGTCCGGGTACACTATATATGGGCTGTACACAGATTAGGGGGGTCCGGGTACATTATATATGGGCTGTACACAGATTAGGGGGGTCCGGGTACATTATATATGGGCTGTACACAGATTAGGGGGGTCCGGGTACATTATATATGGGCTATACACAGATTAGGGGGGTCCGGGTACATTATATATGGGCTGTACACAGATGAGGGGGGTCCGGGTACATTATATATGGGCTGTACACAGATATGAGGAGGGTCCGGGTACATTATATATGGGCTGTACACAGATGAGGGGGGTCCGGGTACATTATATATGGTCACACAGAGATGAGGGGGGGTCCGGGTACACTATATATGGGCTGTACACAGAGATGAGGGGGGTCCGGGTACATTATATATGGGCTGTACACAGATGAGGGGGGTCCGGGTACATTATATATGGGCTGTACACAGATGAGGGGGTTCCGGGTACATTATATATGGGCTGTACACAGATATGAGGAGGGTCCAGTTACATTATATATGGGCTGTACACAGATGAGGGGGGTCCGGGTACATTATATATGGGCTGTACACAGATGAGGGGGGTCCGGGTACATTATATATGGGCTGTACACAGATGAGGGGGGTCCGGGTACATTATATATGGGCTGTACACAGATATGAGGAGGGTCCAGTTACATTATATATGGGCTGTACACAGATGAGGGGGGTCCGGGTACATTATATATGGGCTGTACACAGATATGAGGGGGGGTCCGGGTACATTATATATGGGCTGTACACAGATATAAGGGGGGTCCGGGTACACTATATATGGGCTGTACACAGATATGAGGGGGGTCTAGGTACATTATATATGGTCACACAGAGATGAGGGGGGTCCGGGTACACTATATATGGGCTGTATACATATGAGGGGGTCCGGGTACATTATATATGGGCTGTACACAGATGAGGGGGGTCTGGGTACACTATATATGAGCTGTACACAGATAAGGGGGGTCTGGGTACATTATATATGGGCTGTACACAGATGAGGGGGGTCCAGGTACACTATATATGGGCTGTACACAGATAAGGGGGGTCTGGGTACATTATATGTGGGCTGTACACAGATGAGGGGGGTCCGGGTACACTATATATGGGCTGTACACAGATATGAGGGGGGTCCGGGTACATTATATATGGGCTGTACACAGAGATGAGGGGGGTCCGGGTACATTATATATGGGCTGTACACAGATGAGGGGGGTCCGGGTACATTATATATGGGCTGTACACAGATTAGGGGGGTCCGGGTACATTATATATGGGCTGTACACAGATTAGGGGGGTCCGGGTACATTATATATGGGCTGTACACAGATTAGGGGGGTCCGGGTACATTATATATGGGCTGTACACAGATTAGGGGGGTCCGGGTACATTATATATGGGCTGTACACAGATGAGGGGGGTCCGGGTACATTATATATGGGCTGTACACAGATGAGGGGGGTCCGGGTACATTATATATGGGCTGTACACAGATATGAGGAGGGTCCGGGTACATTATATATGGGCTGTACACAGATGAGGGGGGTCCGGGTACATTATATATGGTCACACAGAGATGAGGGGGGTCCGGGTACACTATATATGGGCTGTACACAGAGATGAGGGGGGTCCGGGTACATTATATATGGGCTGTACACAGATATGAGGGGGGTCCGGGTACACTATATATGGGCTGTACACAGATACGGGGGGTCTGGGTACATTATATATGGGCTGTACACAGATGAGGGGGGTCCGGGTACATTATATATGGGCTGTACACAGATATGAGGGGGGTCCGGGTACACTATATATGGGCTGTACACAGATGAGGGGGGTCCGGGTACACTATATATGGGCTGTACACAGATGAAGGGGGTCCGGGTACATTATATATGGGCACCCAGAGATGAGGGGGGTCCAGGTACACTATACATGGGCTGTACATAGATGAGGGGGGTCCGGGTACATTATATATGGGCTGTACACAGATGAGGAGGTCCGGGTACATTATATATGGGCTGTACACAGATGAGGGGGGTCCGGGTACACAATATATGGGCTGTACACAGATATGAGGGGGGTCCGGGTACATTATATATGGGCTGTACACAGATGAGGGGGTCTGGGTACATTATATATGGGCTGTACACAGATGAGGGGGTCCGGGTACACTATATATGGGCTGTACACAGATTAGGGAGGTCCGGGTACACTATATATGGGCTGTACACAGATGAGGGGGTCCGGGTACACTATATATGGGCTGTACACAGATGAGGGGGTCCGGGTACACTATATATGGGCTGTACACAGATGAGGGGGTCCGGGTACACTATATATGGGCTGTACACAGATGAGGGGGTCTGGGTACATTATATATGGGCTGTACACAGATGAGGGGGTCTGGGTACATTATATATGGGCTGTACACAGATGAGGGGGGTCCGGGTACATTATATATGGGCACACACAGATGAGGGGGGTCTGGGTACATTATATATGGGCTGTACACAGATGAGGGGGGTCCGGGTACATTATATATGGGCACACACAGATGAAGGGGGTCCGGGTACATTATATATGGGCTGTACACAGATGAGGGGGTCCGGGTACACTATATATGGGCTGTACACAAATGAGGGGTTCCGGGTACATTATATATGGGCACACAGAGATGAGGGGGGTCCGGGTACATTATATATGGGCACACACACAGATGAAGGGGGTCCGGGTACATTATATATGGGCTGTACACAGATGAAGGGGGTCCGGGTACATTATATATGGGCTGTACACAGATGAGGGGGTTCGGGTACACTATATATGGGCTGTACACAAATGAGGGGTTCCGGGTACATTATATATGGGCACACAGAGATGAGGGGGGGTCCGGGTACACTATATATGGGCACATAGTGATGGGCTGTACACAGATGAGGGGGGTCCAGGTACAATATATATGGGCACACAGCTATGAGGGGGGTCCGGGTACACTATATATGTGCACACAGAGATAAGGGGGTCCGGGTACACTATATATGGGCTGTACACAGATAAGGGGGTCCGGGTACACTATATATGGGCTGTACACAGACGAGGGGGATCTGGGTACATTATATATGGGCACACAGATGAGGGGGGTCCGGGTACACTATATATGGGCACATAGTGATGAGGGGTTCCGGGTACACTATATATGGGCATATAGTGATGAGGGGGTCCGGGTACACTATATATGGGCTGTACACAGATGAGGGGGGTCCGGGTACATTATATATGGGCTGTACACAGATGAGGGGGGTCCGGGTACATTATATATGGGCTGTACACAGATGAGGGGGGTCCGGGTACACAATATATGGGCTGTACACAGATGAGGGGGGTCCGGGTACACTATATATGGGCTGTACACAGATAAGGGGGTCCGAGTACACTATATATGGGCTGTACACAGATGAAGGGGGTCCGGGTACACTATATATGGGCTGTACACAGATGAGGGGGGTCTGGGTACACTATATATGGGCTGTACACAGATGAGGGGGGTTCGGGTACACTATATATGGGCTGTACACAAATGAGGGGTTCCGGGTACATTATATATGGGCACACAGAGATGAGGGGGGGTCCGGGTACACTATATATGGGCACATAGTGATGGGCTGTACACAGATGAGGGGAGTCCGGGTACACTATATATGGGCACATAGTGATGGGCTGTACACAGATGAGGGGGGTCCGGGTACACTATATATGGGCACATAGTGATGGGCTGTACACAGATGAGGGGGGTCCGGGTACATTATATATGGGCTGTACACAGAGATGAGGGGGGGTTTGGGTACACTATATATGGGCACATAGTGATGGGCTGTACACAGATGAGGGGGGTCCGGGTACACTATATATGGGCACATAGTGATGGGCAGTACACAGATGAGGGGGGTCCGGGTACACTATATATGGGCACATAGTGATGGGCTGTACACAGATGAGGGGGGGTTTGGGTACACTATATATGGGCACATAGTGATGGGCTGTACACAGATGAGGGGGGTCCGGGTACATTATATATGGGCTGTACACAGAGATGAGGGGGGGGTTTGGGTACACTATATATGGGCACATAGTGATGGGCTGTACACAGATGAGGGGGTCCGGGTACACTATATATGGGCACATAGTGATGGGCTGTACACAGATGAGGGAGGTACGGGTACACTATATATGGGCACATAGTGATGGGCTGTACACAGATGAGGGGGGTACGGGTACACTATATATGGGCACATAGTGATGGGCAGTACACAGATGAGGGGGGTCCGGGTACACTATATATGGGCACATAGTGATGGGCAGTACACAGATGAGGGGGGTCCGGGTACACTATATATGGGCACATAGTGATGGGCAGTACACAGATGAGGGGGGTCCGGGTACACTATATATGGGCACATAGTGATGGGCTGTACACAGATGAGGGGGGTACGGGTACACTATATATGGGCACATAGTGATGGGCTGTACACAGATGAGGGGGTCCGGGTACACTATATGGGCACATAGTGATGGGCTGTACACAGATGAGAGGGGTACGGGTACACTATATATGGGCACATAGTGATGGGCTGTACACAGATGAGGGGGGTCCGGGTACATTATATATGGGCACATAGTGATGGGCAGTACACAGATGAGGGGGGTCCGGGTACACTATATATGGGCACATAGTGATGGGCTGTACACAGATGAGGGGGTACGGGTACACTATATATGGGCATATAGTGATGGGCTGTACACAGATGAGGGGGGTCCGGGTACATTATATATGGGCTGTACACAGAGATGAGGGGGGGTTTGGGTACACTATATATGGGCACATAGTGATGGGCTGTACACAGATGAGGGGGTCCGGGTACACTATATATGGGCACATAGTGATGGGCTGTACACAGATGAGGGGGTCCGGGTACACTATATATGGGCACATAGTGATGGGCTGTACACAGATAAGGGGGGTCCGGGTACATTATATATGGGCTATACACAGAGATGAGGGGGGGTTTGGGTACACTATATATGGGCACATAGTGATGGGCAGTACACAGGAGGGGGGTACGGGTACACTATATATGGGCACATAGTGATGGGCTGTACACAGATGAGGGGGGTACGGGTACACTATATATGGGCACATAGTGATGGCCTGTACACAGATGAGGGGGGTCCGGGTACATTATATATGGGCTGTACACAGATGAGGGGGGTCCGGGTACATTATATATGGGCACACACAGATGAGGGGGGTCCGGGTACATTATATATGGGCACATAGTGATGGGCTGTACACAGATGAGGGGGGTACGGGTACACTATATATGGGCACATAGTGATGGGCTGCATACAGATGACTGGGGTCCGGGTACACTATATATGGGCTGTACACAGATGAGGGGGGTCCGGGTACATTATATATGGGCTGTACACAGATGAGGGGGGACCGGGTACATTATATATGGGCTGTACACAGATGAGGGGGGACCGGGTACATTATATATGGGCTGTACACAGATGAGGGGGGTCTGGGTACATTATATATGGGCTGTACACAGATGAGGGGGGTCCGGGTACACTATATATGGGCACATAGTGATGGGCTGCATACAGATGACTGGGGTCCGGGTACACTATATATGGGCTGTACACAGATGAGGGGGGTCCGGGTACATTATATATGGGCTGTACACAGATGAGGGGGGACCGGGTACATTATATATGGGCTGTACACAGATGAGGGGGGTCTGGGTACATTATATATGGGCTGTACACAGATGAGGGGGGTCCGGGTACACTATATATGGGCACATAGTGATGGGCTGCATACAGATGACTGGGGTCCGGGTACTTACATAGAGTCCCGTCAGCTCAGCCTCGTAGAAGAGCAGCGGCTGTGCCAGCCTCACCAGCTCCGAGGTCTCGTCGTCCCCGTCCGGCAGCAGCCGGTCCCCCGAGCGCTCCCCGTAGGGGAAAAGGTCCAGCCGGGAGAGGGCGGCGGTGCAGGCCAGCAGGCAGTGCAGGTGGAGCAGCAGATGGAGCGCCCGGTCCCGCATGGTGACTGGCAGCCGGAGGCAGGGGGGATACTGAGCGCCGCACTCAGCAATACTGACCCGGGACCTTCCACATGATCCGACCCCCAGGCGGCTCCCAGCGGGGTGGGCGGGACCGGCCGCTTCCCAGGGCGGGGATAGAGGCCGGCACAGGGACCGGGGAACATCTGCCTGATGCTGCTGCTGCTGCTGCTCCTCCGATCCCATCGTACGAGGGGGTTGTGTGCGATCTGCTCGCTGGAGACTGGTCAGACAGTCTGTATAAAGGTAGCACTGTATACTTGCCTATCTGACCCTCTCCATGAGGTAGAAATGCTCTGTTCCTGGGCTTTCCTGGTAATGTATGATTGCCATCACCTGTGGTGAGCTAGTTAATTGATAAGAAAGGTGTTTCACCACAGGTGATGGCAATCATACATTACCAGGAAAGCCCAGGAACAGAGCATTTCTACCTCATGGAGAGGGGCAGGTTGGCAAGTATGTAGCACTGTATGGAGCCAATTAACAGGATATTTTAAGTCAGTAAACCAATATTTATATCTTGCTTCCCTGACGCAATTTGTGTAGTGGCCAGACCACTTTTTGGTCCCCCAAGGGACCCTGCTCCTCCCACTATATAACTCTCAGTCTGTGGCTTCCTGCTGCCTCCATTCCCCTTCTCACAACATGTCACTTCCCCTGTCACATACAGCCCTGTCCTCACTGACACACCCCTCATCTCCTGATATACTCTGTGCTGCTGGGGGACCCTGCTCCTCCCACTATATAACTCTCAGTCTGTGTCTCCCTGCTGCCTCCATTCCCCTCCTCACATCATGTCACTGCCCCTGTCACATGCAGCCCTGTCCTCACTGACACATCACTCATCTCCTGATATACTCTGTGCTGCTGGGGACCCTGCTCCTCCCACTATATAACTCTCAGTCTGTGGCTTCCTGCTGCCTCCATTCCCCTCCTCACATCATGTCACTGCCCCTGTCACATGCAGCCCTGTCCTCACTGACACATCACTCATCTCCTGATATCCTCTGTGCTGCTGGGGACCCTGCTCCTCCCACTATATAACTCTCAGTCTGTGGCTTCCTGCTGCCTCCATTCCCCTCCTCACATCATATCACTGCCCCTGTCACATGCAGCCCTGTCCTCACTGACACATCACTCATCTCCTGATATACTCTGTGCTGCTGGGGACCCTGCTCTTTCCACTATATAGCTCTCAGTCTGTGGCTTCCTGCTGCCTCCATTCCCCTCCTCACATCATGTCACTGCCCCTGTCACATGCAGCCCTGTCCTCACTGACACATCACTCATCTCCTGATATACTCTGTGCTGCTGGGGACCCTGCTCCTTCCACTATATAACTCTCAGTCTGTGTCTTCCTGCTGCCTCCATTCCCCTCCTCACATCATGTCACTGCCCCTGTCACATGCAGCCCTGTCGTCACTGACCTATCATGCATGTCCTGATATACTCTGTGCTGTTGGCCCACCCCTGGGGGTGCTAGTGGTATGTTACCCCCACAGTGTTTGTTTCCAGCTTGTAAGTATATGTGTATCAAGTTTTTTGTAAATTGGTCCAGGCATTCGGGAGTTATGCTGTCTCCTGAAATAATCTGTGCTGCTGTCCCACCCCTAGGGGTGTCTGCCCCCCGCAGTGTTTGTTTCCAGAGTGTAAGGCATATGTATACCAATTTTGGAGTACATGGGTCCAGCAATTTCCAGAGTTATGCTGTCTCCTGATATACTCTGTGCTGCTGTCTCCGCCCCTAGCTGTGCTAGGGATTTCTAATTGTTTTAGTTGCCACGGCGTGTTTTAATACGCTCCTATGTGAAATTTCACGATCTTCGCTTGTGAACTGTGGATTTGTATAGAAAGACAGAAGGACAGACTTTCGCTTTTATATAGTCACACACACATATACTATACATTAAAGTACAGTAAGGGCTGTAACACACACTCCGGTTTTTCCCGGATGGCAAAAAGCCGGACAAACTTTGTCCGGCTTTTTGCCATCCGGGAGAAACCGGCAGAGTCGCTCACACAGGACGGCTTTGAGCCGTGTGTGATGCTGTGCGCATGCGCAGCATCAGACACGGCTTCAGAAACAACCGTTGTGTGTGAAAGCTCCCCTTCACACACACGGTTCACTGGCTCCAAAGACGGCCCGGCGGCCGCCCGGCCGCCGGACCTTTCAGTGGTGAGACCCGGCTGCAACCCGGCAGCCGGGCCGGGGCCGTGCAGTGTGAAGGGACCCTAGCCCTCACACTGTTAACTACAATGCCGGCACAGGAAAAAGCCGTCCGGCTTTTTCCCGGCCGGCAAAAGCCGGGTAGTGTGTTTCAGCCCTTACCTTAAAATAAGTGGCACATAAGAGTACTCAGTCACATTTATAACAATAATATATATTCAAATTAAGTTACATTTAGGGTAATTCTGAGTTGATCGCAGCAGGATTTTTGTTAGCAGTTGGGCAAAACCATGTGCACTGCAGGTGGGGCAGATATAACATATGCAGAGAGAGTTAGATTTGGGTGGGGTGAGTTCAATCTGCAATCTAATTTGCAGTGTAAAAATAAAGCAGCCAGTATTTACACTGCACAGAAACAAAATAACCCACCCAATTCTAACTCTCTCTGCAAATGTTATATCTACCCCCCCTGCAGTGCACATGGTTTTGCCCAACTGCTAAAAAATTTCCTGCTGCGATCAACTTGGAATTACCCCCATTGTGAGAACATTTGCAATATTTGCATGCAGTGTCGCATTGTCCCGCTGTAGTCACCATTTGCGCTTCTTCTACTCCTGCTGTGTATACTGCGCATCCGAAGCATGTCATGTGACAGTCCAGCGGATCCCGACAGATGGAATCCCATTGCCGGAATCCTAACTAGGGTCACAAGCCCGGCACCAGACTCCCATCGCTACTCGGAAACGCCGACACCAGCATTCCAACGAGGGTCACAAGCTTAGCGCCAGAATCCCACAGGAGTGTGTGCCGCCCGTCTGACGGGGAGTAGTATGTTATGCCAACGGCCGGATCCCGGCGGCCAGCATACCGGCACCGGGATCCCGACCGCCGGCATGCCAGCAGCTGGCCGAGCGCAAAAGAGCCCATTGAGGGCTTGGTGGTAAGGCACAGTGCATACCTCCCAACATGACCCTCTCCAGAGGGACAAAATACTCTGCTCCTGGACCTCTGTGTTAATGTAGGATTGCTGGCACCTGTGCTGAAGTAGTTACTTGATAAGAAAGGTGTGTCAACACAGGTGTCGGCAATCATAAACTAAGAGAGAGCGCCAGGAGCAGAGCGTTGCGTCCCTCCTGGAGAGGGTCATGTGATAGATATGCCGTGAGGGGAGGTTAAGTACAGTATATACTGCGGGGGGGGGGGGGGGGAGAGTTATGCTGCGAAAAGGGGGGTGTTAGGTTTAGGCGCCCCTGGGGATAGTTAGGGATAGGCTGTGGAGGAAGGTTTAGGCTGCACAAAGCAGGGGTTAGGGCTAGGCTCTGGAGGGAGGGACGGAGTTAGATTTAGACTGCTGGAAGGGAGGGCTAGTAGGCCATTGGGGCAAGGTTAGTATAGTTACCTTCCCCCTGTCAGGATTCTCACCGTCGGTCAGAATATGCCGACTGCCAGCATATCCATCCCAAACCACTCCAGCAATAGTCTGCTAGCCGTAGGTGACTACCTTTGGACTGTTCCCTCGGCTGTATCCGGGGGGTGAGACATGTCGCAGACAAGTAGGCAGTACCGCAGTGGCCCCACCCTCGCGCTATAATGCACAACGATGCAATTCAGTGCAAGTCGTGTCATAGGCCGCCCAGGTCGCCCACTTCACGCTGGGATACTTGCCCACTGTTCCTGGCGTCCAGGAGCGCCACCTGAGATTCAGGAGCCTCCTGGACCATAGGCAAGTATGCTGCTAGCGTTGTGCAGTTTCAGTTGCCCCGATATCTCTTCTCAGTTGCTGAGATGCAGAAGAAATATACAGTGTACAAAGGTGGAATACATAATATAGATGGTATACAGGCTTGCCATAATATCCCTTTAATTGGGGACACCTGTGGATTACACAGGTTCTCTGGCTGATTAAAACCAGGGAAAATGCAGGCTTGAATTTAGCCAGCCACAGAACCTGTGTAATTCATAGTTGTCCTGGAGGATGGAATCTCTCTCCAACTCGTACCGTCCTGCACCCCGGATGTCCTGGTCAGTGTGTGACCTTGGGGGGTGCGCTCCTATCTGTGGCCAATGAAAACACCTTCCTTTGTTTTGACTAGGTAATTCGTCCTTGTGGAAGCTGAAAGACGGTACAGCCATGGCCTTAGCGCAATTCTTCATTCGTCACAATTTACCGTGCAGCGGTGATTACAGGATCTTGCTGTGCTCACTGGAGGACTGTAATGGGGATATGTACATATCACACCGTATAATATATACCAAGGACATACGTACCGTATTATGAAAACCATACAGGGGACAAAATAAATATCGGCAAATATATACAGTATATAGAGTATACGTTGAGAGCCAGGCCCTCTGACCTCTGTCTGTCTCTTATTACCCAGTCTCATCTTATTATCACTCTATCTCTGCTCTGTTTATAGTTGTGAAGCGCAACGGTATATGCTGGCACAATATAAGTACCCATTAATAAATAAAAGCATGGATATGCTCCGAGGCGTCACTAGGGGGGGGGGGGGGGGGTGTGCAGAGGGTGCAGGTGTCACCCTACTCAGTTACTGGGAGCCAGGTGCTGCTCTGGGATATTATGGTGCAGCACCCGGCTCCTGGTAGAGCCGTCCGTGTAGCCAGAGTCTCTGGTTGCAGCCAAGCGTCTCTGGAAATGCGGGGCTGCCCCGGGGTGCTGAAAACAAGAATACCACAAGGCCACGCCAACTTCCTGCGAGGTCATGCCCCTTTTTTGGGAGGCATAGTTGTCGACAGTCAGAATGTCAACACTGGGGTCGATTAAATTCACCGATAGTTGAATAGCAACGGGGATTAGCTTCCGCCGCTATTCAATACAGCGCCAAGTGACACTAATTGTCCGGAATTCTTCTCTCACCCCCGGGGGATGAGAGAGGAAATCTGACAAAAGCTCTGCCGCGCGGCCGGCGTGAGGCTGATTCTGTCGGGAATCAGCATCACGGCGGGGAATTAAGTCGGAGAATGCCCGTTCTCCCGACAAATCAACCTGTTAAGTCCGGGAGAACGGGCATTCGCCGACTTAACTTGAGCTGAATTGAATAGCTACGGGAGCTAATTCCCGGCGCTATTCAATTGTCGGTGAATTGAATCGACCCCATTGAGAAGGGTTGTGTTGAACATGGCATGCCAACGCGGTAGTAATGCATAACGCGTCAGCTTAACAGCTATTAACGTGGTTCTTTACCATCATGTTTAAGTTGTTAAGCTTTACATTGCAGTACTGCTGTGTCGGCGTGTCGGGTTCAACATAACGCTGCTCCCTTGTCATTGTCCGACGTCTGGCTGTGGATAACACAGCAAAACTAAGTGCCCAACTGGGTTCTTTTCCCCTTTGGCCTTGGGTGTATCTTTGCTGAGTCGAGGGTGTGCTGTGGGGCAACGCATCACACCCTGCACCCATACTATATACTTACCTTAGGCTGGCCCCATCTGTGCAAAATTCACCAAGAAAATAGTATGGCTGCCATATGACCAGAGATTCGGCCATGCACAGTCACCAATGACAGCATGGCATCCAGGGACCTGCAGCTGTGCTGGTGAGAGAAGGAGGTCCCACACCGAGACTGCACAATGGGGCTCCTGCTCTCTAACCCGCTCCTGCCTTTAGCATGATTATTGATGGAAAGTTCCAGAGTGAGCCTTATGGTATCCGGATGCTAGATAGACAGTGTCGACACCATATAGCTGACATACATTAGGTCATCAGGATCAAAAAGTCGACAGGTAAAAGGTAGACCGTGCTTAAGGGGGAGTCATTCCTACTTGATCGCTTGCTGCCGATTTTCGCAGTGCAGCGATCAGGTGAAAAAACAGCATTTCTGCGCATGCGTATGCCCCACAATGCGCACGCACAAAGCTCTTTGTGGTTGTGCTCAGGTTCTAGCAAAGTTTTGCTTCGCACTGGTGGCCGCAAGAAGATTGACAGGAAGAGGGCGTTACTGGGTGTCAACTGACCGTTTTCAGGGAGTGTTTGTAAAAACGCAGGCGTGTCTGAAAAAACGCGGGCGGGTGTATGACATCATATCCGGACACGAATAGGCTGAAGTGATCGCAAGCGCTGAGCAGGTTCGCACTTCTGCTAAGCTAAAATACACTCCCCAGTGGGCGGCGGCATAGCGTTTGCATGGCTGCTAAAACTAACTAGCAAGCGATCAACTCAGAATGACCCCCCAGGCAGAGGCAGAACTCTGGGAGGCAACGGAGTCATCTGCCGCCGGGCTCCTGCTCTGAAGGGGGCACCTCTCCTCCCATTCTGTGACACCATTGAATTAAGTTAATTGATAGCTGTTGCTGTCTTTTCAGTGGCCGACTTCCTCACTGGTCCCTGCACTTGACAAATTACACCCTTTTTATCATACGGAATATACTCATTTTACAAGTGTCATACCCAGGATTAGAAACCACAACCTATTACACTGGAAGCAGACACCTTACTGATAAAGCTGTTTGCTCCTGTATAGGAAATATGAGAATTTTAACTATATGAAGATGACAATTCTCTGACAATTACACGTAACTTCATATAGTTAGAATTCTCATGCTTTCTGTACAGGAGCAAATAGCTCCATCAGTAAAGTGTCTGCTGTCAGTGTAACAGGTCATGGAGTCTAATCCTGGGTATGACTGCTAAGAAATGTGTGATTTAAAATAAAAGACAATTAAATGTATAAATACAGTATATATTTTTTCACACACACACACACACACACACACACACACACACACACACACACACACATACACATACACATACACACACACACACACACACACACACTCTCTCTCTCTATAGGAAATAGGGGGGCACCAATATTTATCTTGCCTCCGGGCGACTGTGATGAACTTACGCCACTGCCCCCAGGTCAACAGGTATAAAACTTGTGTCGACCTTTTTTGTGTTGTCCATTTCCATGTCAATCTATTGACCCTGTCGGCCTTTTGACCCTCTCAACCAAATACATGTCGACCATATGGGGTTGATCTATTGACTGTCTAATTACTGTAGATTGATTATACCACACCCGAGTCTTACGCATGTTTTTTTAATCCCAACTGCGTATTTCTGTATTTTGCATGGGCCGCAGGCAGGGGCGGATTGGGAACAAAAAGCGGCCCTGGAAAAATTTGTTCTAGTGGCCCCAAACGGGCAGCACCAGAGGTGTAAGGTCTAGCCATGGGCCATGGCAGCAGCACCCTCCCCCCAAGACTTTCCAGATAGTGGGCATGTCCAGCATCAAGGGGGAAGTTAAAAATAAATAAAATTAAATGTTATGAGCACATTATATGATACACCTTCAGAATTTAGGAAACTATATCATTCTTTAGAAAGATATATTTTCTTGCTTATTACACCAACCGTATCCCAATCACTATTCACTCAATCTTATATATCAGCCAAGCAGGCAGACAGAGCATACACTAGATCATCTGCAATCACAGGCTAAGTGGCAAAGTCTTTTTCATATATGCAAATTGTTTGGCATCTTATTCATTATGTCTATAAATAGGACCACATGTCCTCAAACAAAACAGGCCCCACGGGTGCGTCGGCCCACCGGGAATCTTCCCTGTAGCCCCTATGGCCAATCCGCCTCTGGCCGCAGGGCACGTTGCGATCAGTGCACCAACATTGCATTGTCTGCAGCAGAATATTGCGGGGCACATTGCGCAGAATTTAATTTCCATGGGGGTCGATTCAATTCGGCAACAGATGAATAGCACCAGGAATTAAAGTTAAGTCGGTGAATGCCTGTTCTCGCCGACTTAACAGGTAGTTTTGTCAGGAGAACGGGCATTCTCCGACTTAACTACCCACGGCGATGCTGATTCCCGACAGAATCAGCCTCGCGCCGGCCGCACGGCAGCACTTTTGTCGGTTTTCTTCTCTCACCCCCCGGGGGTGAGAGAAGAATTCCCGACAATTGCGGGTAACTAGTAGCTGAATTGAATAGTGTCGGGAGCTAATTCCCAGCGCTATTCATCTGTTGCCGAATTGAATCGACCCCATGGTGTTTTAAGACAGACATAAGTTTACTACAGACCCCCAACAGCTCATTCAATCAGCCCCTAATGTAGCCCATACACTTGTGAGATATCAGGTACAATCCTCCGATTTTGACCGCATCCGTGAGATAAATCGAAGGATTGTATGCACATTTTAGGTACCATGCGACGCGATGCACGGGCACACCGGTCAAATGTCGCGTCGCAAGATTTTAAGTGCTGCACTTAATATTTATCGCATCGCAGTGCGAAGTTATGTGTTTTTAAAAAGGGCTCTCCGAGATGCTGGGCTGCCCCCTACACTCTCCCTGAACTGCATCTCACAGCATCTATTCACACACCGCTCTGCTGCGCAATGCAGAGCAGCGGTGACAGTCCAGTGGCAACTCCAGGGGAGGCGCAGTGCAAAATTCAAATTCAAATAGAGGAACGCCACCAACTGCCAGTGAGTGCTGGCAGGGGATGTTTGGCAGCGTTTGGGGTGGCAGTTGGTGTAACTACCCTGTTTGAATTTTGTACTGCGCTGCAGCCCCTCCTCTGGAACCGCCACTCGTTCAGCGGTATGCACTGCATAGAAATTTGCAGCTGGGACGGCATTAGGGTGCATGGTGAATCAGGTTCGTTGTCTCTAGTTCCTAGTAAATTGATAGGAGGCTGTAACAGATCTGGTATCACAGAAGGCGTGCAGCTGTCACAAATACAAACTGTCTCAGCGGCAGACTAGACAATGGGACAGTGGGACAACACAGCTCCGTACTGTCCTGTTTATCGGCTGCCCCGGTGATGTCACTGGTTCCTAGCGACCTGAAAGGTGGATGTAACAGACCTAGTACCAGTTTGGTCAGTGTGGACACAAGAACGGAGCAATGGGGGTCATTACGACCCGTTCGCACGGTGCTGGTTGTCGCAGCGGTGCGAACAGGTCGGTTCTGCGCCTGCGCGACGGCCGCAATGCACACGCGTGTTGTTTCCCAGTGACGGCCGCCGCCGGGCAACAACCAGAAGAACGCAGAAAGCGATTGCTGGCGCAATCGCAAGAAGACTGACAGCAGGAAAGCGTTCCGGGGAGCGTCAACTCACCGTTTTCTGAGAGTGGTGAGTCCAACGCAGGCGTGTCCAGGCGTTTGGAGGGCGGATGTCTGACGTCAATTCCAGGACCTGCATCGCTGGATCGAATGCACAGGGTAAGTAACTCTTACCCTGGTCTAGTTCTACCCAAAACTTTTTTTGCATAGCAGGGCTGCACAAGCGATCGCAGCCTTGCTATGCAAATAGCCCTCCCCCATAGGCGGCATCAAGTTGATCGCACGGGCAGCAAAAAGTTGCAGCGTGCGATCAACTCGGAATGACCCCCAATATCTGGGCAGTCAGAATGGAGGACAATGAAACCAGCCTCAGTGTATACAGCTGTATTCTCCTGAGTTCTGCCGGCGGCATTGTGACTAGTTGACTGTGGTTTAAGTTGTAATCCGTCCAGGTTCCTGGTGGATCCTAGTCGTGTGGTAGGGGGCAGTAAAACGTTTGTACACCTCCATTGTTCGAGGCCTAAATTGATCTTTCCTCTCCAAGCTGGGATAAATTCCAAGGGAAGAATCTATCTGTGCACGGAGGGGCATTCTGTGCCCCCTCTTACCATGGCTTGTTGGATTGTGTCCAGACAATGTTTCCTCCAGACATGTTTACACATAGCGACTGTTTTACTATCGTTCCTATTTACACTGTCATACTCTTCTCCTTAAATCTTTGCGCAGCGTACAGCAGGACAAGTAAATAAACAGTGAGTTCTGACACAGCTGTCAAACAAACCACTGGATACATTGTATACTAATATGTTTATTTCTGTGGTTGAAAGATTTATATGATATACAGAATTCCAGTGTGTGTGTGTGTGTGTGTGTGTGTGTGTGTGTGTGTGTGTGTGTGTCTGTGTACATATATATATATGTGTGTGTGTGTGTGTGTGTGTGTGTGTGTGTGTGTGTATATATGTGTGTGTTTGTGTATATATATATATATATATATATATATATATAGAATTCCAAACATAGCCGGCACTCATGGACTGAAACATGGACAATACACCAGTATCTTAAGCCAACGTTTCGGGGTTTTATTCCCTTTGTCATTGACAAAGGGAATAAAACCCCGAAACGTTGGCTTAAGATACTGGTGTATTGTCCATGTTTCAGTCCATGAGTGCCGGCTATGTTTGGAATTCTATGCTAATTGAAAACCAGGGCACCGTGGCAGTTATCTTTTTACAGCAGGAGTGCCGGACACAAGCTTTTGGATTTATATATATATATATATATATATACTTGATGAAGTCCTGTAGGACGAAACGCGTTGGGCATTCCATGATCTTTCCCAGATCAACCTCCTGTACCTAAGATAAGCACTTTATACACATATACTACTAATCGATGTGTACCTTGTACTTTTATATTTATTTCTCTATCGTCCTAGTGGATGCTGGGGTTCCTGAAAGGACCATGGGGAATAGCGGCTCCGCAGGAGACAGGGCACAAAAAGTAAAGCTTTAGGATCAGGTGGTGTGCACTGGCTCCTCCCCCTATGACCCTCCTCCAAGCCAGTTAGATTTTTGTGCCCGGCCGAGAAGGGTGCAATCTAGGTGGCTCTCCTAAAGAGCTGCTTAGGAAAGTTTAGCTTAGGTTTTTTATTTTACAGTGAGTCCTGCTGGCAACAGGATCACTGCAACGAGGGACTTAGGGGAGAAGAAGTGAACTCACCTGCGTGCAGGATGGATTGGCTTCTTGGCTACTGGACATCAGCTCCAGAGGGACGATCACAGGTACAGCCTGGATGGTCACCGGAGCCTTGCCGCCGGCCCCCTTGCAGATGCTGAAGTAAGAAGAGGTCCAGAATCGGCGGCAGAAGACTCCTCAGTCTTCTAAAGGTAGCGCACAGCACTGCAGCTGTGCGCCATTTTCCTCTCAGCACACTTCACACGGCAGTCACTGAGGGTGCAGGGCGCTGGGAGGGGGGCGCCCTGGGAGGCAAATGAATACCTATTTTGGCTAAAAATACCTCACATATAGCCTCCGGAGGCTATATGGAGATATTTAACCCCTGCCAGAATCCGTTAAGAGCGGGAGACGAGGCCGCCGAAAAAGGGGCGGGGCCTATCTCCTCAGCACACAGCGCCATTTTCCCTCACAGAAAGGCTGGAGGGAAGGCTCCCAGGCTCTCCCCTGCACTGCACTACAGAAACAGGGTTAAAACAGAGAGGGGGGGCACTAATTTGGCGATATGCTTATATATATATTAAGATGCTATAAGGGAAAACACTTATATAAGGTTGTCCCTATATAATTATAGCGTTTTTGGTGTGTGCTGGCAAACTCTCCCTCTGTCTCTCCAAAGGGCTAGTGGGTCCTGTCCTCTATCAGAGCATTCCCTGTGTGTGTGCTGTGTGTCGGTACGTGTGTGTCGACAGGTAGGAGGACGATGTTGGTGAGGAGGCGGAGCAATTGCCTGTAATGGTGATGTCACTCTCTAGGGAGTCGACACCGGAATGGATGGCTTATTTAGGAAATTACGTGATAATGTCAACACGCTGCAAGGTCGATTGACGACATGAGACGGCCGACAAACAATTAGTACGGTCCAGACGTCTCAAAAACACCGTCAAGGGTTTTAAAACGCCCGTTTACTTTAGTCGGTCGACACAGACACAGACAGGGACACTGAATCCAGTGTCGACGGTGAATAAACAAACGTATTCCTTATTAGGGCCACACGTTAAAGGCAATGAAGGAGGTGTTACGTATTTCTGATACTACAAGTACCACAAAAGAGGGTATTATGTGGGATGTGAAAAAACGACCATAGTTTTTCCTGAATCAGATAAATTAAATAAAGTGTGTGATGATGCGTGGGTTCCCCCCGATAGAAAATTATGGGCGGTATACCCTTTCCCGCCAGAAGTTAGGGCGCGTTGGGAAACACCCCTTAAGGTGGATAAGGCGCTCACACGCTTATCAAAACAAGTGGCGGTACCGTCTATAGATAGGGCCGTCCTCAAGGACCAGCTGACAAGGCTGGAAAATATAATAAAAAGTATATACACACATACTGGTGTTATACTGCGGCCAGCGATCGCCTCAGCCTGGATGTGCAGAGCTAGGGTGGCTTGGTCGGATTCCCTGACTAAAAATATTGATACCCTTGACAGGGACAGTATTTTATTGACTATAGAGCATTTCTATATATGCGAGATGCACAGAGGGATATTTGCACTCTGGCATCATGAATAAACGCGATGTCCATAACTGCCAGAAGATGTTATGGACACGACAGTGGTCAGGTGATGCAGATTCCAAACGGCACAGTATGGCCGTATAAAGGAAGAGGACTTGTTTGGGGTCGGTCCATCGGACCTGGTGGTCACGGCAACTGCTGGAAAATCCACCGTTTTTTACCCTAAGTCACATCTCTGCAGAAAAAGACACCGTCTTTTCAGCCTCAGTCCTCTCGTCCCTATAAGATCATATCTGCCCAGGGATAGAGGAAAGGGAAGAAGACTGCAGCAGGCAGCCCATTCCCAGGAACAGAAGCGTTCCACCGCGTCTGACAAGTTCTCAGCATGGCGCTGAGACCGTACAGGACCCCTGGATCCTACAAGTAGTATCCCGGGGGTACAGATGGGAATGTCGAGACGTTTCCCCTTCGCAGGCTCCTGAAGTCTGCTTTACCAAGTCTCCCTCCGACAAGGAGGTAGTATGGGAAAAAATTCACAAGCTGTATTCCCAGCAGGTGATAATTAAATTACCCCTCCTACTACAGAAAAGGGGTATTATTCCACACTATATTGTGGTACTGAAGCCAGAAGGCTAGGTGAGACTTATTCTAAAAAAATTTTTTTGAACACTTACAAAGGTTCAAATTAAGATGAAGTCACTCAGAGCAGTGATAACGAACCAGGAAGAAGGGGACTATATAGTGTCCCGGGACATCAGGGATGCTTACCTCTATGTCCCAAATTTGCCCTTCTCACTAAGGGTACCTCAGGTTCGTGGTGCAGAACTGTCACTATCAGTTTCAGACGCTGCCGTTTGGATTGTCCACGGCACCCCGGGGTCTTTACCAAGGTAATGGCCGAATTGATGATTCTTCTTCGAAGAAAAGGCGTCTTAATTATCCCTTACTTGGACGATCTCCTGATAGGGGCATAGTCCAGGGAACAGTTGGAGGTCGGAGTAGCACTATCTCGGATACTGCTACAATCAGCACGGGTGGATTCTAAATATTCCAAAATCGCAGCTGATCCCGACGACACGTCTGCTGTGCCTAGGGATGATTCTGGACACAGTCCAGAAAAAGGTGTTTCTCCCGGAAGAGAAAGCCAGGGAGTTATCCGAGCAAGTCAGGAACCTCCTAAAAACAGTGCATCATTGCACAAGGGTCCTGGTAAAAATGGTGGCTTCCTACGAAGCAATTCCATTCGGCAGATTTCACGTAAGAACTTTTCAGTGGGATCTGCTGGACAAATGGTCCGGATCGCATCTTCAGATGCATCAGAGGATAACCCAATATCCAAGGACAAGGGTGTCTCTCCTGTGGTGGTTATAGAGTGCTCATCTTCTAGAGGGCCGCAGATTCGGCATTCAGGATTGGATGCTGGTAACCACGGAGCCCAGCCTGAGAGGCTGGGGAGCAGTCACACAAGGGAAAAATTTCCAGGGAGTGTGATCAAGTATGGAGACTTTTCTCCACATAAATATACTGGAGCTAAGGGTAAATTTATAATGCTCTAAGCTTAGCAAGACCTCTGCTTCAAGGTCAGCCGGTATTGATCCAGTGGGAAAAACATCACGGCAGTCGCCCACGTAAACAGACAGGGCGACACAAGAAGCAGGAGGGCAATGGCAGAAACTGCAAGGACTTTTCGCTGGGCGGAAAATCATGTGATAACACTGTCAGCAGTTTTTCATCCCGGGAATGGAAACTGGGAAGCAGACTTCCTCAGCACGACCTCCACCCGGGAGAGTGGAAACTTCATTGAGAAGTTTTTTCCACATGATTGTAAACCGTTGGGAAATACCAAAGGTGGACATGATGGCGTCCCGTCTGAACAAAAAACGGGACAGGTATTGCGCCAGGTCAAGAGACCCTCAGGCAATAGATGTGGACGTTCTGGTAACACCGTGGGTGTACCAGTCGGTGTATGTGTTCCCTCCTCTGCTTCTCATACCTAAGGTGCTGAGAATTATAAGACGTAGAGGAGTAAGAACTATACTCATGGCTCCGGATTGGCCAAGAAGGACTTGGTACCCGGAACTTCAAGAGATGCTTACAGAGGTCTTATGGCCTCTGCCGCTAAGAAGGGACTTGCTTCAGCAAGTACCATGTCTGTTCCAAGACTTACCGCAGCTGCGTTTGTCGGCATGGCGATGGAAAGCCGGATCCTAAGGGAAAAAAGGCATTCCGGAAGAGGTCATTCCTACCCTGGTCAAAGCCAGAAAGGAGGTGACCGCACAACATTATCACCACGTGTGGCGAAAATATGTTGCGTGGTGTGAGGCCAGGAAGGCCCCACAAAGAAATTTCAACTCGGTCGTTTCCTGCATTTCCTGCAAACAGGAGTGTCTATGGGCCTCAAATTGGGGTCCATTAAGGTTCAAATTCGGCCCTGTAAATTTTCTTCCAGAAAGAATTGGCTTCAGTTCCTGAAGTCCAGAAGTTTGTCAAGGGAGTATTGCATATACAAACCCCTTTTTTGTGCCTCCAGTGGCACTGTGGGATCTCAACGTAGTTCTGGGATTCCTCAAATCACATTGGTTTAAAACCAGTCAAATATGTGGATTTGAAGCATCTCACATAAAAAGTGACCATGCTCTTGGCCCTGGCCTGGACCAGGCGAGTGTCAAATTGGTGGTTTTTTTCTCAAAAAAGCCCATATCTGTTTGTCCATTCGGACAGGGCAGAGCTGCGGACTCGTCCCCAGTTCTCTCCCTAAGGTGGTGTCAGTGTTTCACCTGAACCAGCTTATTGTGGTGCCTTGCACCTACTAGGGACTTGGAGGACTCCAAGTTGCTAGAAGTTGTCAGGGCCCTGAAAATATGTTCCAGGACAGCTGGAGTCAGAAAATCTGACTCGCTGTTTATACTGTATGCACCCAACAAGTTGGGTGCGCCTGCTTCTAAGCAGTCGATTGCTCGTTGGATTTGTAACACAATTCAACTTGCACATTCTGAGGCAGGCCTGCCACAGTCTAAATCGGTTAAGGCCCATTCCACAAGGAAGGTGGGCTCATCTTGGGCGGCTGCCCGAGAGGTCTCGGCATTACAACTCTGCCGAGCAGCTACGTGGTCAGGGGAGAACACGTTTGTAAAATTCTACAAATTTGATATCCTGGCAAAAGAGGACCTGGAGTTCTCTCATTCGGTGCTGCAGAGTCATCCGCACTCTCCCGCCCGTTTGGGAGCTTTGGTATAATCCCCATGGTCCTTTCAGGAACCCCAGCATCCACTAGGACGATAGAGAAAATAAGAATTTACTTACCGATAATTCTATTTCTCGGAGTCCGTAGTGGATGCTGGGCGCCCATCCCAAGTGCGGATTATCTGCAATACTTGTACATAGTTACAAAAATCGGGTTATTATTGTTGTGAGCCATCTTTTCAGAGGCTCCGCTGTTATCATACTGTTAACTGGGTTTAGATCACAAGTTGTACGGTGTGATTGGTGTGGCTGGTATGAGTCTTACCCGGGATTCAAAATTCCTCCCTTATTGTGTACGCTCGTCCGGGCACAGTACCTAACTGGCTTGGAGGAGGGTCATAGGGGGAGGAGCCAGTGCACACCACCTGATCCTAAAGCTTTACTTTTTGTGCCCTGTCTCCTGCGGAGCCGCTATTCCCCATGGTCCTTTCAGGAACCCCAGCATCCACTACGGACTCCGAGAAATAGAATTATCGGTAAGTAAATTCTTATTTTTTCTTTTTAATCATAATTTTTTCCATTTTATATGAATTCTCATGTTTGAGCATTTTTTTCTTAAACTAAAGTGTATTACTATTTTTTAAATCGTGTAAAATAAATATGCCTTTTTTTTTATATATAAAAATTTTTTACGTTCCTTTACTATAGACACCATTGGTCGCTTGTGCCCATATTCTTGGTTTTTATAACACTTTTTACAGCAATTTACCACTGCTGTTTTTATTTAGGGGCCTGCTGACACCCTTTGTACCAAGGGAGTGTAATTTTGGACATACATTGTACATATTTGTGAGGGCTAACCTACCACAAGTGGCGCTATTTTTTCTTTTTTTACATATATATATATAATATAGGAAAGCCACGCAAAGACGGAGCGATCATATAAACTCCAGAGATTGCCCATTACCTCAGTGCTGTAAAGCAGTAATGCTAAACATTACACAATCTGTGCTGCCAATACGTCTTGGGGGAGTCATTTCGAGTTGATCGCTCGCTAGGAGTTTTTAGCAGTCGTGCAAACGCTAAGCCGCCACCCACTGGGAGTGTATTTTAGCTTAGCAGAAGTGCAAACGAAAGGATCGCAGAGCGACTACAAAAAAATTGTGCAGTTTCTGAGTAGCTCCAGATCTACTCAGCGCTTGCGATCAGTTCAGACTGTTCAGTTCCGGATTTGACGTCACAAACACGCCCTGCGTTCGCCCAGCCACGCCTGCGTTTTTCCTGGCACGCCTGCGTTTTTTCAATCACTCCCTGAAAACGGTCAGTTGACACCCAGAAACGCCCACTTCATGTCAATCACTCTGCGGTCAGCAGTGCGAATGAAAAGCTTTGCTAGACCTTGTGTGAAATTGCATCGGCCGTTGTGAAAGTATGTCGTGCTTGCGCATTGCACCGCATGCACATGCGCAGAAGTGCAATTTTTTTGCTTCATCAGCTAACGATCAACTCGGAATGACTCCCTGGGTCTCATTTGCTGTTCATTGCTAATTGACACACCCTGGTAATACACTGTGAGCCCAGCAATGCAAGGAACACAAGACTGATGGGAGGAAGGACGCTCTGCTATAGACAAGCAGATAAGTGCAGGTATGCCACCAACCTAAAGACCTCCATAATCCACGATGCGTCTTTATGAACAGTGACAGGTTTTGGTGGTTCCGTAATGTTGGGCCCATTTCCTGGCATGGTTTGGTTGTAGTGATTTACGTAGAATCCTAATCTTTACTTGTACTGAGAGAGCATCTTTCACCCCAGAATTTTTCTTGCCTGGAGGGGTGTCTTCCAGAATGGCAATACCCTATCCACAGCCTGTTGCCAAATAAACTGATGAGCATGACATTGATATTGCACGTATGCTGTGGAGTGAAGCTTGGAACGGCAGAGCCGTAACTAGGCATTTTTGTGCCTTCTGCCAGAAAGAGAATTGGTGCCCCCCCCTCCACCTATACTCGAAATAGGCATATTGCACGCCACAGTACACCACAGTAGAGCCCCTTATACATGTTACACCACATAGCAGAGCCCCTTCTACACATTATACTACACAGCAGAGCCCCTTATACATGTTACACCACACAGCAGAGCCTCTTATACACATTATACTACACAGCAGAGCCCCTTATACATGTTACACCACATAGCAGAGCCCCTTATACACATTATACTACACAGCAGAGCCCCTTATACATGTTACACCACACAGCAGAGCCTCTTATACACATTATACTACACAGCAGAGCCCCTTATACATGTTACACCACACAGCAGAGCCTCTTATACACAGTATACTACACAGCAGAGCCCCTTATACACACCGATAAACACAGCAGTGCCCCTTATACACGTTCCCTTATACATAATTCAGATAATCTGCTGGCTCTAGGAAACGCACACAAAATAGGACAGACAGCCACCGTATCGTGCTCAGGAGACAGAAATATGATATCACTTCATTTTATCCACCAGAAAACCACAATGATGTATACGGGCTCTCTAAACACTGCGTATCTTCTTTCCTTACAAACACAGCTGACATGAATCCAAATACCAAAGATAAGGACACTTCATCCTGACATTTGCAGAGAAACATGTGTCAAGAATGCCTGCTGCTGCCTCTCTGATTATTATCCACTATGGGGGTGCAACGGCTGAAGCATAGTAATGTCTCCTAGGAGAGCACAGTCTTTCTGCAAGCCAGCCGAAACACCTCAGTCTTGCAACTAAGAGCCTAATTCAGACCTGATTGCAAAAGCAAAATCTTTCTCTAATGGGCAAAACCATGGCCCTCATTCCGAGTCGTTCGCTCGGTAATTTTCATCGCATCGCAGTGAAATTCCGCTTAGTACGCATGCGCAATATTCGCACTGCGACTGCACCAAGTCATTTTACAATGAAGATAGTATTTTTACTCACGGCTTTTTCGCCGGAGCGAACGTAGTGTGATTGACAGGAAATGGGTGTTACTGGGCGGAAACACGGCGTTTTAGGGGCGTGTGGATAAAAACGCTACCGTTTCCGGAAAAAACGCAGGAGTGGCCGGAGAAACGGGGGAGTGTCTGGGCGAACGCTGGGTGTGTTTATGACGTCAAACCAGGAACGACAAGCACTGAACTGATCGCAGATGCCGAGTAAGTCTGAAGCTACTCTGAAACTGCTAAGTAGTTTGAAATCGCAATATTGCGAATACATCGGTCGCAATTTTAAGAAGCTAAGATACACTCCCAGTAGGCGTAGGCTTAGCGTGAGCAACTCTGCTAAATTCGCCTTGCGAGCGATCAACTCGGAATGAGGGCCCATGTGCACTGCCAAATGTCCCGATTTTCGTGAGACAGTCCCGTTTTCTTGGGACTGTCCCGTTGTCCCATCCGCGGGCTGCAGTGAGGGGGGGAGGGGGCAGTTGGGAGGCTCCTGTCAGCGGTGAACAGACGCAGGAGACAGAGGGGGTAATTCCGAGTTGATCGCTCGCTAGCAGCTTTTAGAATCCGTGCAAACGCATTGTCGCCGCCCATCGGGGAGTGTATTTTCACTTTGCAGAAGTGCGAACGCTTGTGCAGTAGAGCGCCTGCAAAATCTTTTTGTGCAAAACAAGAGTAGCCCTGTAGTTACTCTTCGTGTGCGTTGATTCTAACGACGGAGGGATGGCTTTTGTCGTCACACACCTGCCCAGCATTCGCCCAGCCACGCCTGCGTTTTTTCTGCCATGCCTGCGTTTTTCTAAGCACTCCCTGAAAACGGTCAGTTGACACCCAGAAACGCCCTCTTTCTGTCAATCTCCTTGCGGCCGGCTGTGCGATTGGAATCGTCGCTAGAACCAGTGCAAAACCACAATGGACTTTGTACCCGTACGACGTGCGTGCGCATTGCGGAGCATATGCATGCGCATATTAGCCTTTTTTTCACTGATCACTACGCAGCGAACAACGGCAGCTAGCGATCAACTCGGAATGACTCCCAGAGGAAGAGAGGGCATGCCAGCAGCTCACAGAGCGCTGGGCATACCCCCTCAGTGTCGAAAACGGGGGGCATATCTCGTGATCATGGCCAATGTAACATGTGCAGAGAGAGCTAGATTTGGGTGGCTTATTTTGTTTCCATGCAGGGTAAATACTGGCTGCTTTATTTTTACACTGCAATTTAGATTTCCGTTTGAACACCCCCAACTCAAATCTAACTCTCTCTCTGCACATGTTACAACTGCCCCACCTGCAGTGCACATGGGTGGTCATTCCGAGTTGTTCGCTCGTTATTTTTTTTCCCGCAACGGAGCGATTAGTCGCTAATGCGCATGCGCAATGGCCGCAGTGCAACTGCGCCAAGTAAATTTGCTATGCTGTTAGGTATTTTACTCACGGCATTACAAGGTTTTTTCTTCGTTCTGGTGATCGTAATGTGATTGACAGGAAGTGGGTGTTTCTGGGCGGAAACTGGCCGTTTTATGGGAGTGTGTGAAAAAACGCTGCCGTATCTGGGAAAAACGCGGGAGTGTCTGAAGAAACGGGGGAGTGTCTGGGTGAACGCTGGGTGTGTTTGTGACGTCAAACCAGGAACGAAACTGACTGAACTGATCGCAGTGGCAGAGTAAGTGTGGAGCTACTCAGAAACTGCTAAGAAGTGTCTATTCGCAAATCTGCTAATCTTTCGTTCGCAAATCTACTATGCTAAGATTCACTCCCAGTAGGCGGTGGCTTAGCGTGTGCAAAGCTGCTAAAAGCAGCTTGCGAGCGAACAACTCGGAATGAGGGCCATGGGCCCTCATTCCGAGTTGTTCGCTCGCTAGCTGCTTTTAGCAGCATTGCACACGCTAAGCCGCCGCCCTCTGGGAGTGAATCTTAGTTTTGCAGATTAGCGAACAAAAGATTTGCAAAATAGCGAATAGAATAGCGATCAGAAATTTCTTTGCAGTTTCCGAGTAGCTCGATACTTACTCTGCCACTGCGATCAGTTCAGTCCTTTTCGTTCCTGGTTTGACGTCACAAACACACCCAGCGTTCGCCCAGACACTCCCCCGTTTATCCAGCCACTCCCGCGTTTTTCCCTGACACGCCTGCTTTTTTTCACACACACCCATAAAACGGCCAGTTTCCGCCCAGAAACACCCACTTCCTGTCAATCACACTCCGATCACCAGAACGATGAAAATTCTTTGTTACGCCGTGAGTAAAATACCAAACTTCTTAGCAAATTTACTTGGCGCAGCCATGGTGCGAACATTGCGCATGCGCAGTTTGCGGAAAATCGCTGCGATGCGAAGAAAAATAACGAGTGAACAACTCGGAATGAGGGCCATGGTTTTGTCCATTAGAGAAAAATGTTGCTGTTGTGATCAGGTCTGAATTAGGCTCTGAATCCGTCTGAGCTCACAGGTCCATAATAAGTAACCTGCTGCATGGGGTGGCTCCCTGACCTCAAATATGCTGTATATTACCTTTAATCTGTAATAAGTTAAAACAATAAATATCATGTAAGATAAAAAAGCTGCAGCAAACAAATCTGATGGTGAAGCAGGGCCGGATCTAGGGGGGGGGGGGGGGGGGAAGGGGGCGACCGCCCCCCCTAACACAGTCATAGCCACACCCACTTTTGAGCAGAAGAGAGCTCTCCTGGGAGAGCCCGAGGCAGAACGATGGGCTGCAGCTTATACCACAGCAGCACAGAGGAGCCAGGTGAGCAAGGGTTACAGAGCATTTGCTGGTGTGTGGGTACTAGGGCTAATAAATACAATTACCCCATAGCACAGTCACATCTACATAGAACAATCACAAAGCTCTATCTCAGTCTCACTCAAAAAGTTCAGTCAGAATTGAGAGAGGAGGTGTTAAGATTGCAGATGGGAGGAGTTGGGACTGTAGAGGGAGGAGTTAAGATTAAACAGTAAACCGCCCCCCCTAAAGAAAAGTCTAGATCCGTCCCTGTGGTGAAGCAGGAAGGAGTTGCAGGTGAAGCCTCGTGCAACTCTATTGCCAATCACTGAAGAAGCCATGGGTCCACTCAGTGTTGGACTGGGGCATGTAGGGCCCACCGGGGGAATGCAGTGGTAGGGGCCCATGTTTAGGGGTGTGGCCAGTCTGCAGAGGGGGTGTGGCCTGCCCCTTCATTGGTTTGACTAACCATTACAGAGTGCAACATCTGGGCTCCTTCATTAAATTCAGCTGCTGCATGCATGATAATGTACCGGATTAATAACAGAGTAATAACAGCAATGCTCTGTAGAAAATACACCATAGTCCAGTATAAGGTAACATATGTATAATGTCTAATTCAAGTGCAGTCTGGAACCTGATCCTTAAGGCCCGTACACACTGGTCGATATATCGGCCGTTCTCTTGAACGGCCGATATATCGCGGGACCGTCGGCCAGTGTGTATGGCCGATACGTCTGTGAACTCCGTCGTTCACAGACGTATCGCGTCGGCCCCGCAGCACAGCCGACGGCCAATATATCTACCGATATATTGGCGCGTCGCTGTGTGTGTACGGGGCGGTCGGCCGACCGTCCGTACACATGCTGCGGCGGCCGGCGGTCATTGACAGCTGAACTGGGCGGGCGTGTGTACACGCCCGCCCAGTTCATGACGTCAGTCCCCGACGGATCGAGCAGTGTGTATGCTGAACACACTGCCCGATCCGTCCATAGATATATCTGCAGATCAATTGATCTGCAGATATATCTGTTAGTGTGTACCCAGCTTTAGAGCAGGAGGTGGGCCTCCCAGGCAGTGGGGCCCACCGGTGGTTTCCCCTGTACCCCGGTGGGCCAGTCCACGCCAATGGTCCACTATAAGGGTTAGATACTAATCCTTACAGCATTGTAACTCTGATATACTGAATGTTTGGGAGGCTCCCAGATTTGTAGGAGGCCCCCGGATTGCTGAGTAAGGGGTCTCTTCATAAAGCTGTTTGCGGAAAACAGGTCTTATCTCTGCTTTGGGCTATTCGCAGAGTGTGTTACCGTCCCGTGACCTCCCAGCAGCCTCTGCAGTCTCCTGAGACCTCAGCCGTCGGCACATGCAGAGAGAGGACCCGCCGGCTGACTTCACGATGCGCAGAGAGGACCGCAGGAGAAGACTCACAGGTGTGCAATTCTCTAGTATGGTAGGAGAAATGGATGGGGAAAATTCCATAGTAACATGTCCCATCTACCCGCTGTATGGTGACCCAAAGTGCTCAACCGCAAAGTGGTATGAAGTGACATCATCATAGTACATATGCGGGGTCATTCCGCGTTGATTGCTAGCTGAAAATGTTCGCTGCGCAGCGATGATGCAAAAAAACGGCACTTCTGTGCATGCGTATGCGGCGCAATGCGCACGCGTGACATACTTTCACAACGGCCGATGTAGTTGCACACAAGGTCTAGCGAGGCTTTTCAGTCGCAGTGCTGGCCGCAGAGTGATTGACAGGAAGGGGGCGTTTCTGGGTGTCAACTGACCGTTTTCAGGGAGTGATCAAAAAAACGCAGAAGTGGCTGGAAAAACGCAGGCGTGGCTGGGCGAATGCTGGGCGTTTGTGTCGTCAAATCCGGAACTAAACAGTCTGAAGTGATCGCAAGCGCTGAGTAGGTCTGGAGCTACTCTGAAACTACATAATTTTTTTTCGTAGTCGTTCTGCGATCCTTTCGTTTGCACTTCTGCAAAGCTAAAATACACCCCCAGAGGGCGGCGGCTTAGCGTTTGCACGGCTGCTAAAACCAGCTAGCGAGCGATCAACTTGGAATGACCCCCATAGTACAAAGCATTGGCACTCAGAGTCTTCCAACCAAAATGACGTGTATTTCACCTCTATAACACCAATGTTTCGATGTCAGAGCGCCCCGTAATGTTACAACATTTCGGTGCGCTCTGACACCGAAATGCTGGTGTTATAGGTGGTTACCTGTATTCTACCGTATTCAATTTAAAATACTTTTACTCACACATAAGGCCATTAACCAAACTACACCAATGTACATCTCTTCGCTCATCTCAAAATATCTCCCAACTCGACCTCTCTGATCTTCACAAGATCTACGTCTCTCATCCACACTCATTACTCGCTCCCATGCACAAATTATATTTTTGCACCTGGGCCTACCACTCACAAGTTCAGGCACTGGTTCAGCATGTCTGCAGCTAGTAAAGACACACTTCTGTAACTCTCCAGAATCATCTGGCTATTTGCACACAGACACTTTACATGGTGTCAGAAGTCTGGCACTGATAGCAAAAGGTCTCCAATGTGCATAGATCCGCTGGTTGTCAAAGACACCATCATGGACATATGTCTCAAGTTTAAAAAGGAACGGTGTATATATTGCTGTACAAGACTCTCAGACGAATCAAAAAAGGTAGAGATATACAGTACCTTGCTCAACCTAGCTGGGGCAGAGGCTGTTGATAAGGTAGACACAGAGCGGGGTGACCAGGAATATCCAGACACACTAATAAAAAAGTTTGATAAGATATGCTTAACAGTGAACATTTTTCTAATGGACATGTATTGTTATAACACTCTTGTCTCAGGATCTTAGCCCTAGCCGCCACCCCAGGCGGGTTAGGGTAGGGAGCAGGGGAGGGGTAAAATAATTACCCCATCCCCCATCACCATTCTCATGGTCAGGATGCCGGTGTTGGTCATGTGACCACCGGGATCCCATATCACACCCATTCAAAAGAGAGTAATATATATACTTTCTGCAACACGTGAAGCAACATACATGCTGTGTGAATTGCGCCAGTCACCAGTCCGATGTCCAGCTTTCAATAAACGCTGCAATGCTTGTGGTCAACAAAGGAATTTTGCACCCAAATCTAACTCTTTTAGACCCAAATCTAACTCTCTCTGCACATGTTACATCTGCCCCTCCTGCAGTGTACATGGGAGGTCATTCCGAGTTGTTCGCTCGCAAGCGGATTTTAGCAGATTTGCTCATGCTAAGACGCCGCCTACTGGGAGTGAATCTTAGCATCTTAAAATTGTGAACGATGTATTTGCAATATTGCGATTACACACCTCGTAGCAGTTTCTGAGTAGCTCCAGACTTACTCGGCATCTGCGATCATTTCAGTGCTTGTCGTTCCTGGTGTGACGTCACAAACACACCCAGCGTTCGCCCAGACACTCCCCCATTTCTCCGGCCACTCCTGCGTTTTTTCCGGAAACGGTAGCGTTTTTTTCCCACACGCCCATAAAACGGCCTGTTTCCGCCCAGTAACACCCATTTCCTGTCAATCACATTACGATCGCCAGAACGATGAAAAAGCCGTGAGTAAAAATCCTAACTGCATAGCAAATTTACTTGGCGCAGTCGCAGTGCGGACATTGCGCATGCGCATTAAGCGGAAAATCGCTGCGATGCGAAGATTTTTACCGAGCGAACAACTCGGAATGACCTCCATGGTTTTGCCCAACTGCTAACAAATTTGCTGCTGCGATCAACTCGGAATTACCCCCCGTATCTCCCACAGTATGTGCTCTCAGTTGTGTACCTCTGGTCACGAAGGACAAAGTGATAGTGGAGTTAAATTGCACGAAGTCGGGCGCCACACTGCAGTGAGGACACGGACCCGCTCTGCCAGCTTTGGCACAACGATGTTGAATGGTGTTGGTTGGAGTTCCATGCTGCTGCTATTTCTCGCTTCAAGGCTAAGCTCACTTCTAGCCCGGTGTTCCGATGTTCTGATGTGCATTTTTCTGCTATTATCTCTACCGATGTCTTGCAGCATGGTCTAGGGGCTGTCTGACTGCAGCGTAACAAATCCATTGGTTTTGCTTCTAGGGTCCTTACTGAGACTGCGTCACATTACCATCAGATTAAAAAGAAACTGTTGTCTCTAGTCTTTGCCAGAACTTATACAAGTTCATCTATTGCAGGGGCGTTTCTACAGAGGAGGGGGCCCGTGTGCACCGCACCCATTGCACCCATCAGGTCCGTAACTAGGTGTGTGCCGATGGTGCCTTGCCCACAGCGCAAATGCACTGCAGGCGCACCATCTTGCAACTAGAGATGTGCACTTGAAATTTTTCGGGTTTTGTGTTTTGGTTTTGGGTTCGGTTCCGCGGCCGTGTTTTGGGTTCGACCGCGTTTTGGCAAAACCTCACCGAATTTTTTTTGTCGGATTCGGGTGTGTTTTGGATTCGGGTGTTTTTTTCAAAAAACCCTAAAAAACAGCTTAAATCATAGAATTTGGGGGTCATTTTGATCCCAAAGTATTATTAACCTCAAAAACCATAATTTCCACTCATTTTCAGTCTATTCTGAATACCTCACACCTCACAATATTATTTTTAGTCCTAAAATTTGCACCGAGGTAGCTGTGTGAGTAAGATAAGCGACCCTAGTGGCCGACACAAACACCGGGCCCATCTAGGAGTGGCACTGCAGTGTCACGCAGGATGGCCCTTCCAAAAAACACTCCCCAAACAGCACATGACGCAAAGAAAAAAAGAGGCGCAATGAGGTAGCTGTGTGAGTAAGATAAGCGACCCTAGTGGCCGACACAAACACCTGGCCCATCTAGGAGTGGCACTGCAGTGTCACGCAGGATGGCCCTTCCAAAAAACACTCCCCAAACAGCACATGACGCAAAGAAAAAAAGAGGCGCAATGAGGTAGCTGTGTGAGTAAGATAAGCGACCCTAGTGGCCGACACAAACACCGGGCCCATCTAGGAGTGGCACTGCAGTGTCACGCAGGATGGCCCTTCCAAAAAACACTCCCCAAACAGCACATAACGCAAAGAAAAAAAGAGGCGCAATGAGGTAGCTGTGTGAGTAAGATAAGCGACCCTAGTGGCCGACACAAACACCGGGCCCATCTAGGAGTGGCACTGCAGTGTCACGCAGGATGGCCCTTCCAAAAAACACTCCCCAAACAGCACATGACGCTGAACCACTAGCCATGAACATAGGCCAGGGCCTCAGCCGTTCCTTGCCACTCCGTGTGGTAAATGGCATATTGGCAAGTTTACGCTTCTCCTCCGACAATTTTATTTTAGATTTTGGAGTCCTTTTTTTACTGATATTTGGTGTTTTGGATTTTACATGCTCTGTACTATGACATTGGGCATCGGCCTTGGCAGACGACGTTGCTGGCATTTCATCGTCTCGGCCATGACTAGTGGCAGCAGCTTCAGCACGAGGTGGAAGTGGATCTTGATCTTTCCCTAATTTTGGAACCTCAACATTTTTGTTCTCCATATTTTAATAGGCACAACTAAAAGGCACCTCAGGTAAACAATGGAGATGGATGGATACTAGTATACTTATGGATGGACGAGCGACTGCCGACACAGAGGTAGCTACAGCCGTGGACTACCGTACTGTGTCTGCTGCTAATATAGACTGGATGATAATGAGATGAAATCAATATATATATATATATATATATATATATATATAATATCACTAGTACTGCAGCCGGACAGGTATATATATTTATTATGTAATGACTGATGACGGACCTGCTGGACACTGTCAGCTCAGCAGCACCGCAGACTGCTACAGTAAGCTACTATAGTAGTATGTATAAAGAAGAAAGAAAAAAATAAAAACCACGGGTAGGTGGTATATAATTATGGATGGACGAGCGACTGCCGACACAGAGGTAGCTACAGCCGTGGACTACCGTACTGTGTCTGCTGCTAATATAGACTGGATGATAATGAGATGAAATCAATATATATATATATAATATCACACTAGTACTGCAGCCGGACAGGTAGATATATTTATTATGTAATGACTGATGACGGACCTGCTGGACACTGTCAGCTCAGCAGCACCGCAGACTGCTACAGTAAGCTACTATAGTAGTATGTATAAAGAAGAAAGAAGAAAAAAAAACCACGGGTAGGTGGTATACAATTATGGATGGACGAGCGACTGCCGACACAGAGGTAGCTACAGCCGTGGACTACCGTACTGTGTCTGCTGCTAATATAGACTGGATGATAATGAGATGAAATCAATATATATTATATCACACTAGTACTGCAGCCGGACAGGTAGATATATTTATTATGTAATGACTGATGACGGACCTGCTGGACACAGTCAGCTCAGCAGCACCGCAGACTGCTACAGTAAGCTACTATAGTAATATGTATAAAGAAGAAAGAAAAGAAAAAAACCACGGGTAGGTGGTATACAATTATGGATGGACGAGCGACTGCCGACACAGAGGTAGCTACAGCCGTGGACTACCGTACTGTGTCTGCTGCTAATATAGACTGGATGATAATGAGATGAAATCAATATATATATATATAATATCACTAGTACTGCAGCCGGACAGGTATATATATTTATTATGTAATGACTGATGACGGACCTGCTGGACACTGTCAGCTCAGCAGCACCGCAGACTGCTACAGTAAGCTACTATAGTAGTATGTATAAAGAAGAAAGAAAAAAAAAAAAACCACGGGTAGGTGGTATACAATTATGGATGGACGAGCGACTGCCGACACAGAGGTAGCTACAGCCGTGGACTACCGTACTGTGTCTGCTGCTAATATAGACTGGATGATAATGAGATGAAATCAATATATATATATATATATATATATAATATCACTAGTACTGCAGCCGGACAGGTATATATATTTATTATGTAATGACTGATGACGGACCTGCTGGACACTGTCAGCTCAGCAGCACCGCAGACTGCTACAGTAAGCTACTATAGTAGTATGTATAAAGAAGAAAGAAAAAAAAAAAACCACGGGTAGGTGGTATACAATTATGGATGGACGAGCGACTGCCGACACAGAGGTAGCTACAGCCGTGGACTACCGTACTGTGTCTGCTGCTAATATAGACTGGATGATAATGAGATGAAATCAATATATATATATATAATATCACTAGTACTGCAGCCGGACAGGTATATATATTTATTATGTAATGACTGATGACGGACCTGCTGGACACTGTCAGCTCAGCAGCACCGCAGACTGCTACAGTAAGCTACTATAGTAGTATGTATAAAGAAGAAAGAAAAAAAAAACAACCACGGGTAGGTGGTATACAATTATGGATGGACTGCCGAGTGCCGACACAGAGGTAGCTACAGCCGTGGACTACCGTATTGTGTCTGCTGCTAATATAGACTGGATGATAATGAGATGAAATCAATATATATATATATAATATCACTAGTACTGCAGCCGGACAGGTATATATATTTATTATGTAATGACTGATGACGGACCTGCTGGACACAGTCAGCTCAGCAGCACCGCAGACTGCTACAGTAAGCTACTATAGTAGTATGTATAAAGAAGAAAGAAAAAAAAAAAAACACGGGTAGGTGGTATACAATATTATATATATATTATATACAATTATATATATATATATATATATATATATATATATATATTAAACTGGTGGTGACTGGTGGTCAGGTCACTGGTCACACTATCAGCAACTTGCAAGTAGTACTCCTAAGCAGACAATCACAATATATATTATACTGGTGGTCAGTGTGGTCACAATGGCAGTGTGGCACTCTGGCAGCAAAAGTGTGCACTGTACGTTATATGTACTCCTGAGTCCTGCTCTCAGACTCTAACTGCTCCCCACTGTCAGTGTCTCCCCCACAAGTCAGATAATATACAGTCACACTATCACTTCAGCAAGTAGTAGTACTCCTCCTAATGCTCCCCAAAATTACTACTGTGTCTCTCTCTACTGTCTCACTCTCTTCTCTATAAACGGAGAGGACGCCAGCCACGTCCTCTCCCTATGAATCTCAATGCACGTGTGAAAATGGCGGCGACGCGCGGCTCCTTATATAGAATCCGAGTCTCGCGATAGAATCCGAGCCTCGCGAGAATCCGACAGCGGGATGATGACGTTCGGGCGCGCTCGGGTTAACCGAGCAAGGCGGGAAGATCCGAGTCGCTCGGACCCGTGTAAAAAAACATGAAGTTCGGGCGGGTTCGGATTCCGAGGAACCGAACCCGCTCATCCCTACTTGCAACACACCCGCACGGCCGCTATCTCCATTCTGCACAGCCCACAGCCAGACTCACTGCTGCTGCTGCTGGCGCCGCCTGTGTCCCTTGTGCAGCGCCGCCTGTGTCCACTACAGCGTGCGGCGCTGCGTGTGTCCCTACTCCTGCTGGCAGCGCCGCTTGTGTTCCGCTGGCGGCGCCGCCGCCTGTGTCCCGCTGGCAGCCGGCGCTGCCTATGTTCCTACTCCCGCTGGCGGCGGCAGAGTCTGTGTCCCCTCACCCACCGCCGCTGCTGCTCCTGATTGGTCTGCCTGCAGGGGACTGTGAAGCTGCTGCTGCTGTACCTGTCGGTGGGTCAGTCTGCAGGAAGATGGAGTGGCTGCGCGTTCATGGAGGAGCAGGACACTACCAAGAGGACTCGGGAGCTGGCGGCAGCACTGAGAAAACTGCCTGTCAGGCTCTGCCTAAGCGCTGCACTGAATGGTAAGTATCTCTCTCTCTCTTCTCTCTCTCTCTCTCTCTCTCTCTCTTCTCTCTCTCTCTCTCTTCTCTCTCTCTCTCTCTCTTCTCTCTCTATCTATTCTATCTGCCACAATGTGTAAAAATGGGGACCCTGTCTGCCACAATGTGTAAAAAGAGGTCGCTGTCTGCCACAATGTGTAAAAAGGGGTCGCTGTCTGCCGTACTGTGTAAAAAGGGGTCGCTGTCTGCCGTACTGTGTAAAAAGGGGTCGCTGTCTGCCGTACTGTGTAAAAAGGGGTCGCTGTCTACCGTACTGTGTAAAAAGGGGTCGCTGTCTGCCGTACTGTGTAAAAAGGGGCCACTGTCTGCCATACTGTGTAAAAAGGGGTCGCTGTCTGCCGTACTGTGTAAAAAGGGGTCGCTGTCTGCCATACTGTGTAAAAAGGGGTCGCTGTCTGCCGTACTGTGTAAAAAGGGGTCGCTGTCTGCCGTACTGTGTAAAAAGGGGTCGCTGTCTGCCGTACTGTGTAAAAAGGGGCCACTGTCTGCCATACTGTGTAAAAAGGGGTCGCTGTCTGCCGTACTGTGTAAAAAGGGGTTGCTGTCTGCCATACTGTGTAAAAAGGGGTCGCTGTCTGCCGTACTGTGTAAAAAGGGGTCGCTGTCTGCCGTACTGTGTAAAAAGGGGTCGCTGTCTGCCATACTGTGTAAAAAGGGGTCGCTGTCTGCCGTACTGTGTAAAAAGGGGTCGCTGTCTGCCGTACTGTGTAAAAAGGGGTCGCTGTCTGCCGTACTGTGTAAAAAGGGGTCGCTGTCTGCCGTACTGTGTAAAAAGGGGTCGCTGTCTGCCGTATTGTGTAAAAAGGGGTCGCTGTCTGCCGTACTGTGTAAAAAGGGGTCGCTGTCTGCCGTAATGTATAAAAGGGGCTCTGTAGCGTAATTTGAATAATGGAGACTACTGTGCACCGTAGTATGAATTGGTATTATTTTGTGGCCACGCCCCTTCCCATGAAGCCACGCCCCTATATATTTTTGGCGCGCACTGTCCCTGTCTTGCATGGGGGGGGGGGGGGGGGGGCGCTAATGCCGTTTCTTGTACACAGTGCTAAAATGCCTAGTTACGGCACTGGCACCCATTATAGAAACGCCAATGATCTATGGGTATCTAATGTTGGTTGAGACAGACCACCAACCCAATTACCATTCTCCGCAGACCGCTGCATACTGCCTCAACACAAATAGGCCCAGCAGCTATATGGTGCAATTTGACAATGTTTTCTATTAGTACAACAGGGGTAGGCACTATAGGGGGGGGGGGGGAGGGGGATTAGCCGTAGCCACCAAACCCCCCCTCCCTCTCCCGAGTAAGCCCTAGCCGTCACCCCCATTGACTTAGCCATACCGACACCCCCACTATCTTAGCACTGGCCGCCACCACAGGTAGGTTAGGGTAGGGGCAGGGCAAGGATAAATTAATTACCCCATCCCCGGGGTCGGCCATTGACTGTTGGCAATCCCGAACGCCAGGATTAGGTATTACACCCATAGTGATTTATTTCCTACCACTGTGAAGCCCAGGATGGAACTTAATACTTGATACTGGCACTTAATGCAGCAGACCCCTTATCACATAATGTAAATGGTGAGCTGCACAGATCTCTGGGAATCTGCTGGACACTGTGCACATCCCTGCTCTGCAGTCAGTTTATAATGTCTGGCGACAGGCTCAGTGTAATTAACACAGCTGTCTATTCCATGGAGACTGAGAGCGGCTTTGCTGTGTGCTATAATGCAGCTGCTGCTACAGGGGGCTGTGTCAGGCATATACTGGACCTTAATTATGCAACAAGAAACAGAAACATTCACCCTGATATTCGTCCAATCCACCGTTCTCAGCTGCTGTCATTTCAAACACTGTATGTATCTGTCAGAAATCCCATTAAGGTCATCCTTAGTCATTACTTAGCCATGTGGACCCGGCCTCTCCATAGTCCCAGTTTTGTGGCACAGCCCAGATTACTGTTGGATGAATGGGATTCGGTTGAATGGGGAAGTGGGCATGATTCGGTAGTCGGGTGTGGTGTTCTGGGGAGGGGGGTGAGTGAGACTGAATTTGTCCCTATGCTGAGTGGTTTGCATTGACACTGCAAAATAATGGAGGTGTAACGCAGTTCTATTTGTAAGAATTAGAGCTAAAGGGGTCCATGTATTGAAGGCCAAAATGAAAATTTAATGGTCTGATTCAGTTACGTTAGGCTCAGCATCACATTCCAGCGCGTCTCTGGGGGGTGTGAGGAATAACAGATATACACCCACTTGGCATTGTGGTGTGTGTGTTCTCTAGAGGTGTGTGACATCTATTTCTGAACCATGCGTGTAGTGGGCTGTGATATTCCTAACCAGGGGTTAAGGGGGGGGGGGGCGAGGTGGAACTGAGTTCCACCACCTGTAATGGTAGGGGGAACTAGTTCCACCACCTCCATTTCCCTGCACAGTAATTCCAACAGTAAATCCTGCCCCGTCAATAGATGATGCAGGCGGAGCTAGTGTTACTGATGAGTTGCAGCCACCTCCCCCTTCCTCAGGTCCTGGTGTCTACATGGTCCTCCTCCAACTACAGTCCACCCATCTGGTACTCACACATGCTGTGTCTGTTGGACAGCATTCATCCCCTCCTCAAGTCCCAATAGCTTCCTTTTCCATCACGGCATATGTGATGTCATGGTGTCACCGCTGCGGAAGTGAAGAAGAGCCATGAAGAGGAGCAGGCTCTGTGCATCTTGAATACAAGATGAGAGGGAGCTGGAGGGACAAGAGATGTGGGAAAGCTGCTGGAGGGATACAGGGCATGGAGCTGCTGGAGGGACACAGGTGGTGAGCAGCTGGAGGGACAGAGGCAGAGATGTGCATAAGGGTCACACTGTGGGCATAATGTGTATAAGCGGCACTACTGTGGTCATTGTGTGTAAGGGGCACTATTATTGTGGGCATTGTGTGTAAGGGGCACTAATACTGTGGGAATTGGGCACAAGCGGCACTTCTGTGGGCATTATGTGTATAAGTGGCACTAATGTGGTCATTATGTGTAAGTAGCACTACAATTGTGGTCATTATGTGTAAGGGGCACTACTACTGTGGGAATTGTGTATAAGGGGCACTACTGTGGGTACTGTATATAAGGGGCACTACTGTTTGGCATAAAATGTATAGTGGGTACCATTGTGTAGTGCAATGTGCATCAAGGGCACTACTGAGTGATGTAACCTGAATAAGGGGCATTACTATGCGGTGTAATGAATACGATCGTGCTACTGTGTTGTGCAATTTGAAATGAGGGTACTATTACTCTGTGTGACCATGTTGCTTCTTTGTGAGATTAATGTCCCTTTATAAAGTATGGGAAGTAGGGCACTAATTTGTCGTTTGCAGGGGGGATGCGAAAACACTAGCACTGATCCTGGCTTTGCTTAATGTGAGTGGGGGGTGGGTTGGGGCGGGGTAAATGAGTTCCACCACCTCTCCAGGTTCACTTTAAGCCCTGTTCCTAACACCTTCAGCTCAGGGATATTCTGTTTAAAGATATTTTCTGTCCCTAACAAACATCATCTTGCTTCAAGAAAAGTTGTTCGGGTTCTCTGTACTTGGAGAGAGATAAAGTAGCAACCAATAAGCCCCTAACTGTCACTTTTGAAACAGTCTGTAACATGGCAGTGAGGAGCTGATTTGGCTGGTACTTAATCTCTCTCCACTTTATTTCTCTCCAATGCTTAGTACATAGACCCCTTAGCATCATGTGACCACCAGTTTCGCACCAAATACTTAAATGTTCTCCTGCTTGTCTTGCAGTTGACGATCATGTGAACAAGCTCCTCCCAGCGAAACGCGCGTCACTTCCGGTCCGGCACTCGACTTCCGGGACCTCCGCGACGGGGCTCTGGCGGGCGGACTCCTCAAACCAGCATCGCAGCAAGTATACCACCGCTCCATGCGGCGGACCTAGCCCCCTGCTCAGATCACCTCCCTGTGCACTCAGCACAAGAAGAAAGCCTTTTACACCTTTTAAGCGGCACAAGACGGGTTTTTGTTTCCCTGGCAACCATGGTGCAGTGTTTGAGGTTTCCATGGTAACCGTTATACAACAGTTACCAAGTGTAGGGAAACCACTCATCAACTTCATCAAAATTCTACATATTTACACTAAAATTATTTATGACATTTTGCCTATGCAGGGAAGCACTTATCAGCCGCATATTAATTCTGTATTTACAGAGTTAATTATTTGATTATCCATATCATTACTGCAGGGGAGCTTTGCTAAGCAACACTATTGTTATTGATATCTGTATAAGACAGTTTTTTTCTTCATATGAGATAGTCCTAGCTGCTACTCTTTGCTGGATTCTACATTTAACTTGATTAATAATATTATATGGGTCAGCACAGTTTTTGCAAATATGTATACATGAGACAATCAGTATAATACCAATGCGTCCTCGTGGTACAAATGCATAGCTGTTCTTACAAAATATTGTAATTAAGTGAATCTTTATCAATCATTGCATTGTATTATGTGTGATGTCTGAGAACAGACGGACAGCTGCTTTTGCAGCCTTTGTGCTGTAGTCCATTAATTCCTATTAGTTCTCATACTGGATTTTATGTCAAGTCTGAGATTACTGTGCCTATCAGCAATTTACGGTTAACCTTTTATTTATAAATTACTGTTCAGGCTAATCCGTGGGCTGTAACTTCTGAGTCCATATGCTCTGTATAATACAGCACAGGTGCATTACTGTCCCCATCTCCCACTGCAATTTCCACACTAATAACTCAGGTTGCATGTTTATGGAGCAATTGGGTTATTTTTGAGCAGGTGCTCTCACTATAGTCCTTATTTCATTTTTTTGGGACATTTCTCACCATGGACTATTTGTGAATTAATTCACGCGTGCTCTCACTACAGTCTCATTTTGTGAAATCTTTTAGGGGTGAGCAATTAACCTCCCCGTCTTTTTCAGATCTACCCATCCATTTAACACGTCATTTTGGTTGTATAAATAAATTTTGTGAGGGGAGAGAAATTAACCTCTCCCTTTTTTCTAGACCCCCCCACCTATTTACGCGTCTTTTTTGGGGGTGACCTAGGGTCATTGACCGATATCAATTACTATATCATTTTTTCCGAATTGGCCCCATCAGTGGCCATTGTCTATGCTGACAGGTACCTTCTTGACTTTCTACAGTCATACCATGCTGGACATGCCCGATCTCGCCTGATCTTGGAAGCCAAGCAGCATTGGGCCAGGTCAGTACCAGAAAGGGTGACCCTCTGGTAATACCGGGTACTGTAGTACTAAGAAAGACAGGGGCGGATCCAGAAAAAAATTACAGGGGGGGCACCATAAGGGGCGTGGCTTCGTTGGAATGGGCGTGGCTTCGTTGGAATGGGCGTGGTATTGCAGGAAAAGACTACCTTATACCCCAGTTTTGCAACCTGCACGCCCAGACGTTGGCCACCACAGGAAAGAAAAATAATCCTGATTCATGCCCCTTACATTATTTGTCATTTTTCCTCCTTATAGTAATGCCCAGTATACATTATGCCACATACTGCAATGGCCCTTAGACATTATGCCACACACAATAATGCACATGACACAGTATGCACACACCGTAATGCCCCCGACACATTATGCCACACACCGTAATGCCCCCGATACATTATGCCACACACTATAATGCCTGTGACACATTATGACAGGAATTGCAATGCCCATTATACATTATGCTACACACTGCACTGCCCCTGATACATTATAGCACATACAATGTCTGTGACACATTATGACACACACTGCAATGTCCGTGATACATTATACCACACACTGCAATGCCCGATACATTATAGCACATACAATGCCTGTGACACATTATGCCACACACTGCAATGACCTTGAGACATTATACCACAATGCCCGTGATATAGTATACCATACACCGTAATGCCTGTGACACATACCGCAATGCCCGTTATACCCTATGCCACACACCGCAATGCCCTTTATATATAATATCAAACAGCGCTGAGACCCTGAGACATTATACCACATACCACAATGCCCGTGATATAGTATACCACACACCGTAATGCCTGACACATTATGACACACACCGCAATGTCCGTGATACATTATGCCACACACTGCAATGACCCTGAGACATTATACCACATATCACAATGCCCGCGATATAGTATACCATACACCGTAATGCCTGTGACACATTATGACACACACCACAATGTCCGTGATACATTATGCCACACACCGTAATGCCCATTACACATTAAGTCCTACAGTAAGGCTTCTAATTACTTTTCAAATACCTGCTCGTTGTCAGGGGTTTCATGCACTGGGTGTCATGCTCGTTGCCAGGGGTTTCATGCTCTTGGTTCCATGCACGGTGCCAGGGGTTTTCATGCTCAGTGTGTCATGCTCGTTGCCAGGGGTTTCATGCACTGGGTGTCATGCTCGTTGCCAGGGGTTTCATGCACTGGGTGTCATGCTCGTTGCCAGGGGTTTCATGCACTGGGTGTCATGCTCGTTGCTAGGAGGTAGTCCTTGTTGCTAGGGCTGTGCTCCCAGTGCCACATATGTCCCCAGTGCCAGATATTCCCCCACGGTGCCAGGTACTCACATGCCCCCAGTGCCAAATATAGCCCCCCCCATGTGCCAGGTACACATATACCCCACCAGTGCCACATATGCTCCCAGTGCCAGATATTCCCCGACAGTGCCACATATGCCCCCAGTGCCAGATATCCCCCCCCAGTGCTATATATGCCCCCAGTGCCACATATGCCCCAGTGCCAGATATTCCCCCCCAGTGCCAGATATTCCCCCCCCCCAGTGCCACATATGCCCCCAGTGCCAGATATTCCCCCCCAGTGCCATATATGCCCCCAGTGCCAGATATTCCGCCCAGTGCCATATATGTCCCCAGTGCCAGATATTCTCCCCCCCCCCTCCCTGCCAAATATGCCCCCAGTGCCAGATATTCCCCCCAGTGCCAAATATGCCCCCTCAGTGCGTCCCCCCCCCCCCCGCTTCCTCCGCCGCCGCCGCTCCTCCCGCTCCCCTGCTGTTAGGAGGGACACGGAGGGCACAGTGCACGCCTCCCTGTGTCCCTCCTGTGTCTCCGGCGGCCGCGGGTCACTCTAATAAAGGAAGTGCTCACGAACGGCACTTCCTTTATGAGACCCGCGGCCGCCGGAGACCCAGGAGGGACACAGGGAGGCGTGCACTGTGCCCTCCGTGTCCCTCCTAACAGCAGGGGAGGAAACGAGACCGCAGACTGACATGCGGACGCTCGTCCGCATGTCAGTCTGCACTAAATCAGTGGCGCCCCCGCAGCCCCTCGCCCCAAGCCACCGCGAGGGCTGCGGCATGCGCACAAAATAAAATAAAAATACAAAAATCCACTAAAAATGACAGGGGGGGCACGTGCCTTGGTGCCCCCCCCCTAAATCCGCCACTGAAGAAAGATATCTTTCGCCGATCAGCAAATCTCATTCCAGTCTAACCTTGCAATCCAATACCGTAGCTGACCCACTCTCTAGGAGTCCAGATTTATATAAGCCGGTTTCCCATCATCTCTTCTATGAATGTACAACTGTACATAACATCATAATTTCATAGAGATAATAGGAACATTTATATTTTCGCTTCTGACAAACGTCAAACATCAATACTCACTTACAAATCGGTGGGTTTACAGACAAACTTTCTGTCACCCTCTCTATACAAGTGAGTTACATATTACCATATCGTCAACATCATTTTGTTGTTTAATACTTGTTTTAACATTTATTGCTGATGTACAGCAATAATTTTATTATCCTTTCGTCTGTGATTAAAAGTTAAGTTTTATCCTATCCCACCCATAAATTACATCATCCTATTCTATCCTTCTATGAATATATAGAATTCAAGAGTGCCCCTGAGAGACATTATCTATAGTCCCCCCTTTTTTCGCCTCTTTGCGAAACAACCCTTCAACAGTTTGTTTTGGAACTGATGTCTGGGAGCACCACCAACCTTGTTCTACTTCAAAAGCCTTATTAGGCGAAGTCGGTAGCTTTATGTTGGTTCAATACATTTGGTCACATATTATCTATACAAATTGAATTATAACCATTGTACGATCTGGACCAGTGCAGATTCCTAAACCCCCCCCCCCCCCAATACAACATGTCTTGCAGTTGGTGCCTGGTGCCTCCAAGCTCCTCCCTCTTCCTGCTACCAAGCGCACATCCCGTAGCCCAGTACAAGCAGAGATCAGTTTAACGCAAGTTAGAGCAGTGAGAACAGATGTCTGATTGGATGGTACGGGTTACAGTTCATAAGTATCAGTTGCATGTTACAGATAGGGAGGCCAATCCCGGGCCGTTTTTTCAATCCCGGGATTCGGGATTGAAAAACGGTCAATCCCGGGATTCCCAGGATTGCAGTAGGGACCAGTGAAGGTTGTAGGGAGCAGCGCTGGAGGGAGGGTGTAGGTAGTGGTGCGGGAGGTAGGGAGGGTGTAGGTAGTGGTGCGGGAGGTAGGGAGGGTGTAGGTAGTGGTGCGGGAGGTAGGGAGGGTGTAGGTAGCGGTGCGGGAGGTAGGGAGGGGGTAGGTAGCAGTGCGGGAGGTAGGGAGGGGGAAGGTAGCAATGCGGAGGGTGGGTGTAGGTAGTGGTGCGGGAGGGAGGATGTAGGTAGCGGCGCGGCAGGGTTGGTAGCGGCGCGAGAGGGAGGGTGGGTGTAAGTAATGACACTTACTATTAGGCGGGCGGCCGCGGCAGCCATGGACTCACTGAACGCAGGAGCATTTCAAATGAAGCGCCGGCCGCCAGCCAACCAGAGCTGGCGGACCGGCAGCCAATCAGGGAAGCGGTCGCAGCAGTGGCTCCTGATTGGCTGCCGCTGCTGCGGCAGCTTCCCTGATTGGCTGCCGAGCCGCCAGCTCTGATTGGCTGGCGGCCGGCGCTACATTTGAAGTGCTGCCGCGTTCAGATTGTCCATGGCTGCCGCGGCCGCCCGCCTAATAGTAAGTGTCATTACTTACACCCACCCTCCCGCACATGCGCACTGTAATCCCTTGAATCCCGGGATTGGAAGCTCCAATCCCGGGATTCAAATCCCGGCATTTTTGGGCCCAAATCCCGGGATCCCGCCGATCCCAGGATTGGCCTCCCTAGTTGCAGAGAAATAAACCCTGAATTTCAGTGCCCGGAAGGAGCTGAGAATGAGAAATGTGCTTTACATCCAAGCTAGTCCTGTGATAAATAGACATTTGGCAGCGACGTGTACATTAACAGCGTGATTGCCAGCAGTTTTCTACGCACTGCTCTTCCAAGAGGCCTGGGCCCTGTGAGAAGCTGCCTGGGTACCTCTCTGCAGCGACACAAGGGGCTCCTGTTTGTGCTGAGACGTAGAATGTTGGTGAAAAGCGCTCCACTCTCATTTTGTAACATTTCCAATACATTTGCGAGTGAGATAGGGAGGGGGGCGAAGGAATGTTGGCCGAATCGTAGAAATTCCAGAAGGATCGGAGCAGCTGTCACCCCTATGACATAACCTAAAGGCCAAAACTGCATTCAGAACACATTAAAACATGATGTTTCCAATCAGATACGTGCAAAAAGGAAGAGACAGGTCCTACAGATGCTTGTGTAAGATCAGACAAAGTCCTTGTATCGTACAATCCTCCACAGAGAGTGTCTTGTACATCGCGCAGCTGGTGATGCATAGGCGGGCTGTATGTGTGTATCATACAGAGGGGTGTTATATACACTCCGGTCACAGGCTTTACACTTGTCCCCCCTCACAAATCTCTTACAGCTGTCGCCTTTCTTCGTTATGGAAGAAGATGCCATTGTTTATTTAAGAGAAATAGCGCAATCATTTGTATCACCTGTCACCACAGAGAAATAATCACTACGGCGCTCCTTTTCTCTCTATACGGGATATTTATTTATTATCAGGCCTTAGACCTGATAATTATAATTTCTTATGTTTGATTATTGTATGTGGCAGCTAATGAAGGTCACCTAGACGTGGTGGATGGACTCACCTTTTTGGCCAGGTGTGTGCTGAGAACTTCACTTACACAGTACTTCATGTTAGTTGTGAGAGTTTATCAAAACTATTTTGACTATCAGTATTCTTCTTATTATTATTATCATTGTTCATTTATACGGCACCACAAGGGTTCTGCAGCGCCTAACAAAGTACATAAACAAATGAGCAAAACAGGAGATCAATGACTTACAGTACAAGACAATGCAGGACAAGTACAAGGTATATAAACATAGCTGCATCAGGGGACAAGACACTGACTTAATCATCAGGGTGGCAGAACCCGAGGGTTAGGTGCTGTGGTAGGCAGTATGGAGTAGAAAATAGTCTAAGGGCGGGATGTATTAAGATACATCGCCGCCCTTCGCCGTTTACCGCAGCGATGTTGATTGCATATGTACTAACATATGCGATCAATATCGCAATGCGGTGACGGAGGCCCCCCGCGATACCTGTGAGGTGGTCTGCGGGGGGTCTCCCAGGGGTCTCCACACTGCCAGGGGTTTTACCTCATTTTTCCTTTAGTACATCCCGCCCTAAGAGAGGGAAAAGCACATGAGGGGAGAGGGCCCTGCTCGTGATAGCTTACATTCTGAAGGGGAGGTGCAGACAGACAGGGATGACACAGATGGGGAAGACAGTGAGCGGGCAAGGGTGAGATCTGGCTGGATATGATGAAGAAGTGGCACCCAGCCCCCCTAGCCAGGTTTGAGGTGTTTATCTTCAAGGGTAAATGGTATCAAGAGCAGAGGTTAGGGAGGCATTGTATAGGGAAGTGGCTTGTTCAGGGCAGGAGAGAGATAGAATAGGAGGGAGAAGTGGGTCAAGCGGGGAGGATAAGGAAACCGTGTTGATGACTTCAATGTAACGCTTTGTGATGGCACCTTAGGAGGTAGAGATGGAGAAGCAACGAGCGATAAGTTAAAAAAAGAGCAGGTGATGGTAAGAGAGAGGGAATGGCCCGGGAGTTGGAAAAGTCAGAAATATCACAACATACTTGCCTACTCTCCCGGAATGGCCGGGAGGCTCCCGAAAATCGGGTTTCCCTCCCACCCCCCCCGGAAGAGCAGGCAAGTCTCCCGATTAGCGGGGTCCCCCTGCCCGTCCGCCCACTTAGTGTGTAAAGTGGGCGGTCCGGGCAGTTGATGACACGATTCTTGCTGAATCGCGTCATCATAGCCACGCCCCCTGCAGTGTAATGCCGGTGATCGCGGCATTACAGAGCGGGGGGCGTGGCTTAAATGAGGCATCATCGTGACCCCACCCTTGCTCCACCCCATCCCGCCTCCGGCCCACCCCCTCATCTACGTCACAGCCTCCCCTGCCCGCCCTCTGAGCCGACCTGGCTGCTCTCTCCCGTAGAGAGCAGCCAGAATGTAGGTAAGCATGTATCACAACAGTCAGTGAAGACCAGACCAAATGAGTTCCCAATCATGTGGTAGGGTGAGGAGATTCACTGGGAGAGACCAAGCAGGAGATTAGTGGCAGAAGATTGATGGTTATGTGGTGCTCATGCACAGGTGCTGGAGAGAATTTGTGTATGCACAAAGGTGTTATGCTGTGGACACCGTTTCCTGTCATGCACTGGAGATACGCAGCATCAGATGACCTACGAATGGATTGTTGCTAAACTAAATCCATCGATCCTGGGAACATCGATGGTTGCTAATCATTGGCTTCTAATGTCCAACACTAGATAAAAAGTTAACTTCAGACCCTGGTTCTATGAACATAATACCAACACCAAATAGTACACACATATCAACACTGTGCACAAACACCGATATCCTTACAAGCTGAACTGTGACGGTGTCTTGAGGACCGAAATTGTGTTTGAGGCCATCCAGACTTGGCTGATTAATCCAATTGGGACGACTGCTAGAAAATCCCTCCCAGAAAGTAGGTCCATTGCAGATGCAAGAACAAATGTTGGCATAAACCCTATAATTACCACTTACACAAAAGTTTTGGTTTAGCTAACTTGTTACAAGAGTGCGGATTCCCCCCCTCAGAACTTGGAAGCCGGATTACTTTATGTCTGTGGGAATAATCTGGTGTAGATATAAATTCCTCTTTATTATCCTGTAGCTCCGCGTTATGGAACCTGTCTGGCTCTTTTCCTTTAGTATTGTACATTCATCATGAGGAACATAAAGGCAGAAGACATGGAACAGCTGCTACAACAGTTGTCTTTATCCCAGCGCTATGCTGAACGCTGTGACTCTGCTGTAAACGGATGGATTGTTCCCTATCAGCGGTAACATTCTATACAGTGATACGGTGATACAGGAGGTATTTCTGTAGTCGGTCTGGGTGCTAACCGAGGCCCTCAGCTGCAGGCTGGAAGGGGTGCAAGGAACAATGGGAGTCATTCCGAGTTGATCGCTCGCTGACGTTTTTCGCAGCGCAGCAAAGAGGTTACTACTGCGCATGTGTATGCACCGCAATGCGCACGCGCATCGTACGGGTACAAAGCGGATCGTTGCTGGGCGATGGATTTAATGAAGAATCCATTCGCACAGCCGATCTCAAGGAGATTGACAGGAAGAAGGTGTTTGTGGGTGTCAACTGACCGTTTTCTGGGAGTGTTTGGGAAAACGCAGGCGTGTCCAGGCATTTGCAGGGCGGGTGTCTGACGTCAATTCCGGCCTCGGACAGGCTGAAGTAATTGCAAGGGCTGAGTAAGTTCAGAGCTACTCAGAAACTGCAAAAAACGTTTTCGTCCCGCTCGGCTACACACACGTTCGCGCACTTGCAAAGCAAAAATACACTCCCCCGTGGGCGGCGACTATGCGTTTGCACGGCTGCTAAAAGTAGCTAGCGAGCGATCAAATCGGTATGACCCCCAATATACCCAAAGTGACTGAGGCGTTAATTAAGCCACCTGTGCTAGAGCATATCCTGAAAACCTGGACTGTTAGGGCACCTTGAGTACCGAGTTTGGCAATCACTGACACTGGTACTGAGAGAGAGTGGGGAGCAGGTACTAATTACCTGGGCCCAGGCTTGCTGGAGGGTCCCGGCGGGGGCTCAGCAGGGGCCTAGGTCTCCTGCCCTCCACCCCCCTGAATTTACTTACTTTGATCCAAGTAGAAGCAGGTCCCTCCTCCTCCTTTGCAGCGCCATCTTACCAGTGACAACTTCGGGAAGATGTCGTCGCACAGTGACTAAGAGCAAAGACTGTGCCAGTGTCTCTACTCTCTAGTGCACGTGCACCATCTTCCCAAATACCACTGGGAAGATGACGCCAGCCAAGGAGAATGAGCTCACTTCTCAGATCAAGCAAGGTAAGATGCCTCCACGATCTGAACGTCGCCCCCCTGTGGAGCCTACAGGGCAAGGGAATGTGGACACGCCCCTTATTCATACTTACCGATATTCTGGCTGCTCTCTGCGGGAGAGAGCAGCCAGGTCGGCTCAGCGGGCGGGCAGGGGAGGCTGTGCTGTAAAGGAGGGGGTGGCCGGAGGCGGGACAGGGGTGGAGCAAGGGTGTGATGGGGGTGGAGCAAGGGCGGGGTCACAGTGACACCTCCTTTAAGCCACGCCCCCGCTCTGTAATGCCGCGATCACCGGCATTACACTGCAGGGGGCGTGGCTATGATGACGCGATTCAGCAAGAATCGCGTCATCGACTGCCCGGACCGCCCACTTTACACACTAAGTGGGCGGACAGGCAGGGGGGACCCCGCAAATCGGGAGACTTGCCTGCTCTTCCGGGGGGCCGGGAGGGTCACCCGATTTTCGGGAGCCTCCCGGCCATTCCGGGAGAGTAGGCAAGTATGCCCTTATTTAAGTCTACGACCATGATCACTGATCTTTAACATTAGAAATACAGGTTGAGTATCCCATATCCAAATATTCCGAAATACGGAATATTCCGAAATACGGACTTTTTTGAGCGAGAGTGAGATAGTGAAACCTTTGTTTTTTGATGGCTCAATGTAAACAAACTTTGTTTAATACACAAAGTTATTAAAAATATTGTATTAAATGTCCTTCAGGCTGTGTGTATAAGGTGTATATGAAACATAAATGAATTGTGTGAATGTAGACACACTTTGTTTAATGCACAAAGTTATAAAAAATATTGGCTAAAATGACCTTCAGGCTGTGTGTATACGGGCCCTCATTCCGAGTTGATCGGTCGCAAGGCGAATTTAGCAGAGTTACACACGCTAAGCCGCCGCCTACTGGGAGTGAATCTTAGCTTCTTAAAATTGCGACCGATGTATTCGCAATATTGCGATTACTAACTACTTAGCAGTTTCAGAGTAGCTCCACACTTACTCTGCCTGTGCGATCAGTTCAGTGCTTGTCGTTCCTGGTTGACGTCACAAACACACCCAGCGTTCGGCCAGGCACTCCCACCGTTTCCCCGGCCACTCCTGCGTTTTTTCCGGAAACGGTAGCGTTTTCAGCCACACGCCCCTGAAACGCCGTGTTTCCGCCCAGTAACACCCATTTCCTGTCAATCACATTACGATCGCCGGAGCGAAGAAAAAGCCGTGAGTAAAAATACTTTCTTCATAGTAAAGTTACTTGGCGCAGTCGCAGTGCGAACATTGCGCATGCGTACTAAGCGGATTTTCACTGCGATGCGATGAAAAATACCGAGCGAACAACTCGGAATGAGGGCCACGGTGTATATGTAACATAAATGCATTCTGTGCTTAGATTTAGGTCCCATCGCCATGATATCTCATTATGGTATGCAATTATTCCAAAATACGGAAAAATCCCATATCCAAAATACCTCTGGTCCCAAGCATTTTGGATAAGGGAGACTCAACCTGTACTACAACGTAGCGGAGTGGGCTGTTGAGTGTTAGATGTTGTGTTGCTGACACAACACTGCCAGTAAAATATCTTGCTTTGCTAAGACAATATTGGTTCTGTAATGTACATTATAAAAGGGACTGAGGAGATTATTCTGCAATAAATCTGTTCCCAGCGACAATGCGCAGCGTGGGCCCTGTCCTCCGTGTGCACTAGCAGGCTATGCGATCCGATTGCATTGGCTATGGGCGCCCCTGCCTGACTGACAGGCATAGGCGTTTGCGGGGTGGCGGCGGTTGAGCTTTGCAGGAGTGGAGCGGGAAAACGGAGGCGAGGTGGTGGCATCATTGGGGCGGCTGTGTGACGTCACAAGCAGCCGCTCTGATGATAAAAATGGCGGTCGCAGCCGCTGGACAGGCCATTCTGTGTGCTGGGCGGCCCCAGCCTGCGCTAGAACGGATTGCAGATTCTTTTTTAGCAGAATCTGCAATCCATACTGGATAACCCCCTGAAACCACGCAGATCAAGAGTAGCATTATATACGTGCGCTTATATCTCCACGGGTGAGTGTATACACTATACTCTACATTTATATTACAACCGAGTAAAAGACATTGAATATAACTAGTTGAAACTTGTACATACACTTCCGAGCCAAGTTTTTACTTAAACCTTGGCTAACCCAAAACAAGGGCATCACTATTAAGGTGTGTACACACGGTAAGATATTTTCTTCCGATTCTGACTATATAGTCAGAATCGGAAGAAAATATAGTGCAGATCGCAAGGTGACAGTCACCTTGCGATCCCGATCCGATGCCGATGCGCGGCCCCGCGCGGTCGGCATCGGAAGAAAAAATAGGCTGTGCAGGCAAGTCAATCCTGACTATCTCTATAGAAGAGATAGTCAGGATTGAAATCGCACATAGCCAGCATCGCAAGCACAGTTATTATGTGCTTGCGATACTGGCTAAGTGCCGACCCGGCCCCCTGTCGCACGGTGAGAATCGGATAAGTCCGAATCTCACCGTGTGTATGCACCCTAAATCTCTGTTGTACTCAGAACAATTCAGTTAAGCTTTCCTCACATTGCCAGGCCAAGATGAAATATATGTTTTGGGGGCTTATTATCTCTGCGGGTTTGTTAGTATAACATTTATGTTGCTATAGATACATTTTATCCGGTCATGGTTATAGCTGAAGCGGCAGCATCTGCTAAATCAGGGAGATGTTTTTGCAAATTCCTGCCAACAAAGGGGGTCATTCCGAGTTGATCGCTCGCTAGCTACTTTTTGCAGCCGTGCGAACGCATAGTCGCCGCCCACTGGGGAGTGTATTTTAGCTGTGCAAGTGTGCGATCGCCTGTGCAGCCGAGCGGTACAAAAACAGTTTGTGCAGTTTCTGAGTAGCTCTGAACTTACTCAGCCGCTGCGATCACTTCAGCCTGTCCGAGGCCGGAACTGACGTCAGACACCCGCCCTGCAAACGCTTGGACACGCCTGCGTTTTCCCAAACACTCCCAGAAACCGGTCAGTTGACACTCATAAACGCCTTCTTACTGTCAATCTCCTTGCGATCGGCTGTGCGAATGGATTCTTCGTTAAATCCATCGCCCAGCAACGATCCGCTTTGTACCCGTACGACGCGCCTGCGCATTGCGGTGCATATGCATGCGCAGTAGTGGCCTGATTGCTGCGCTACAAAAAACGGCAGCGCGCGATCAGGTCGGAATGACCCCCAAAACCTGAATGTGTAAACGGAATGCCACACCGTACCTAAATATAAAAGTCATGAAAGCTAAATATTAATGCTGTCATTTACAAATTGCCATTCTAAATGTTCCACTGCCTTTGGAGGAAAAATAAAAATAAATCAAATGTGTTTCTCATCTACAGATCACTAGTTCAGTCAACATGAATAAATTCAGGTTCATAAACTAGAAGTCTGAGCTCTGACATAGGGGCACAGTTTATCAACTATTGGGTTTCAGACCGGATAATTGTAATTTCGCATTGTCACTATTCAGGGCCATAGGCAAACACGGGAGGGGGGGGATGCGATTTCCCTTGAACCGCCCGGCAGCAGGATCGCATAGGATATATCGTATGTGGTCCTTTTGCATACGATGTATCGTATGCATTCCCAGCCATGCCTGCGGGATCCGACATCACGAGTGCAGCACTAACGACCTAGGGGCCCCAATCCGATGCTCACGGGATCGCGCATCGGATCAGATGTAAAACACATCCGATTTGCCACTTTTCGTCCAATTTATCATCCCGAAAGGTCGAAATCGGATTAAATCGGGCATTATCGTTGTAGTGTATGGGGCCCTTTAAGCTGGGTACACCATACCTCCCAACTGTCCTGATTTTCGCGGGATATTCCCATTTTTTTGGGGACTGTCCCACTCACGGGTCTCAGTGTCCCGCAGTGTGTGTGTGTGTGTGTGGGGGGGGGGGGGGGGAGTTGGGAGGCTCTGTCACTCACTACTCTTCTTAGCAGAGCAGCGGTGAATAGACGTTGTGCGCACGCGCACGGCATCTATTCACTGTAGTCAGAGGAAGAGCGACTGCGGCACTCCCGCAAAGCCACACCCCTTCCCTGAGGTGACACCACTTTTCCCGGCGGGACGCGGCGTCACCGCGCCAATGTCCCTCCTTGTGCAGGAGAAAAGTTGGGGGTATGGTACACACCTCTACTATTGTCGGGTAAAACACACGATGTCGGCTGATTGTAAAGGTGTGTAGGCAGGAGCGATGCAGGAGCGTTTCTAGATAAGGGGTCTATCCATGAGGCAGTGAAAAGAGTGGAGAAGGGAGCCAGCGAAGAAGTTGCCCATGGCAACCAATCAGCGGCTCTGTATAAGTTTATAGTATGCAAATTATAAATGTTACGTCAGTGCTGATTGGTTGCCATGGGCAACTTCTCCACTGGCTCACTTCTCCACTCTTATCACTGCTTCATGAATAGACCCCTCAGTGTGTACGGGGTCAGAGCGGGTCACATTTGATAACGCTCCAGGGATCGGAGTGTCTAATATAATCAGATTGGTGATCATCGTGCTGTATACCCAGAATTACTGCAGCAGATGCTGATATATATTCACTGCTGCCTTCCAGCCACAAGGCATGAGAGCAATGTTTGTATCTCATATTAGGAATATAAAGGGGCTATTCAGTATTCACTTCAAAATCAAATTTCCAAAATCAGTAATAGAACTTCAATGGCGCTCCATGATTTGCTGTATTAAGCAGGGTCCCAAAAGTTACATGTAGCCAGGACCTCTGCCATTAACCTGTGGAGCTACCTGGCTCTGTAGGAGATACCAGACACAGCAGGATACATTGATTTATTTGCTGAGTCCTGCCCAATAATACTTTCTCTAAGTTAACGTCCAAGTGGATACTGGGGATCTGTACTTTAGTACCATGGGGTATAGATCGGGCAAGGGTGTATCTACCATAAGTGGAGGGAGTGCAGCTGCTATGGGGCCTAGAGCTGAGAGGGGCCATCTTCCCTGTCACAGTTACATGTGTTATATACAGGGTGTAGCTACCATAGGTGCAGGGAGTGCAGCTGCTATGGGGCCCAGAGCTGAGAGGGGCCATCTTCCCTGTCACAGTTACATGTGTTATATACAGGGTGTAGCTACCATAGGTGCAGGGGGTGCAGCTGCTATGGGGCCCAGAGCTGAGAGGGGCCCATCCTCCCTGTCAAATTTACATGGGTTGTACACATTTTTCACCATAGCTAGAATGCTAGGGTCCTTTACAACCTTTTTCCTTGTGCCCCTGGAACTGCTCATTATAATGTGGTAAAATGAACTGATATAATGTTGCATAATATGAAGTGGAGCACTGGAATATGCCACAATATGAAGAATAGGACTATAGGCATAATATGAACTTGGGGCAATATAATGTGACATAATATAAACTGGGAACACTATATTATAATATGAATTAGGGGTACTGTGTGGCATAATGTGCACTGGCAACCCTACATTGTGACATAATGTGAACTAGAGCATTATTATGGTTCATAATATAAACTAGGGCACTACTATGGGTCAGAAAATGAACTTGGACACTATTACGGGGCATTAAATTAACAACTGCTGCAGAAAGGAGTCTCTCTAGAAGCATTGGGACAGGGGCCCCTTCAAAATGTTGCTATGGGGCCCACAGAGTTCTGCCCCTGAGATCGGGTCCACTGGAGCCTGGTACTTTAAAAACCTTTAGTGTGTGTATGTGTGTGCTGGCTCCTCCCCTCTATGCCCCTCCTACCAGACTCAGTTTAGAAAAATGTGCCCAAGGAGCCGGGTGCATTTCTCTGGAGCTCCAGAGTTTCCTTTCTTTCTTATTTTAGTTATTTATTTTCAGGTAGTCCTGGTTGGCAACCAGTCTACCTGCTTCATGGGACTCAGAGGGGAGACCGAACCAACCTCCTGAGGGTTAATGGTTCATAATCCCAGCTGACAGGACATTGAGCTCCTGAGGTGATGATCATACACTAATACTGTGTGTGCCCACGCCAGCAGCTAGCCGCCATCCTCTAACAGATGTCGAAGATCATCAGGTGCGGTGAGTGTTAACACTGGGGTCCCGGTTAGCGGGTCTCCGGTGCAGCTTGGCGGCATGTCACGCAGCGGCCACGAGCCACAAGCTGCGTTGCCCGCTGCGGACTACACTGGCTCAGAGCTCATGCTCCGCAGTGCTCCCTGTCATTTAGGCTTTGTGTGTACTGTTTTATGTTGAAATCAGCCAGTATAAACATTAATGGGACTGTGCGCCATTACAAGGGGCGGGGCTTCCCAGAGAGCAGAGCTGCAAAAACTGATTTTGTGCAATCTCTGCGCAGCCCAGGATTTACTCAGCCTCTGCGATCACATCAGGCTGTTCAGGACCGGATCCAGACTTGCCTACTCTCCCGGAATGGCCGGGAGGCTCCCGAAAATCGGGTGACCCTGCCGCCCCCCCGGAAGAGCAGGCAAGTCTCCCAATTACAGGGGTCCCCCCCCCTGCCCGGCCGCCCACTTAGCGAGTAAAGTGGGCAGTCCGGGCAGGCGATGACGCGATTCTTGTTGAATCGCGTCATCATAGCCACGCCCCCTGCTGTATAATGCCGGTAATAGCGGCATTACACAGCGGGTGCGGGGCTTACACGGGACGATCCCGTAGTCACGCCCCCGGTCCGCCTCTGACACGCCCCGGCCCGCCTACACCACGCCTCCGGTCCATCCCCCCCCCCCCCTTTGCACTCACATCGCAGCCCGCCTCCCTTCCGAACCGACCTGGCTGCTCTCTCCCGGAGAGAGCAGCCAAAAAGTCGGTAAGTATGCCGGCTCTGACGTCAGACTCCCTCCCTGCAAACGCTTGGACACGCCTGTGTTTTTCCAAACACCCCCCGAAAACGGTCATTTGCTACCCACAAACGCCCTCTTCCTGTCAATCTCCTTGCAATTGCCCGTGCAAATGGATTATTCGCACAAACTCATCGCTGAGCGGCGATCTGCTTTGTAGCCATGCAAAGCCCCTGCGCATTGCGGTGCACACGCAGGCGCAGTTTGTGTCTGATCGCCCGCTGTGCAAAAACGCAGCCTAGCGATCAGGTCTGAATTACCCCTTAAGTTGTGTTACAACATTTGCCGAATGACTTCACTGTGGTGCATCTTCATTGCAGGAAAATGACTTTGACCCTGTGCCTGTCTGGAACCAGGCAGCAGATGTTATCCCGGCTGCGCTAATCACCTATGAATCACAAGCAGGAGAATCCCATGTACAGAACGTCTATTGAACTCTCATCTTCAAACAGTCCTCTCTGCCCCGGGAATCAGACATATGTTTTGGGTTTTTTACCTGCCATGGATAAAATGCGTTACACATGTTTGCTGTAGACTGGATCCATATGTGCTCTAGTCTCCATGCCCTCATGAAAATCATTACTGTCATCAGGATGTGGTGCGAGGATCGCAGCCAGAGGCCAAACATCAATCACCGGTCGTTATACAGGGGGTCATTCCGAGTTGTTCGCTCGGTAAATTTTTTCGCATCGCAGCGATTTTCCGCTTAGTGCGCATGCGCAATGTCCGCACTGCGACTGCGCCAAGTAAATTTGCTATGCAGTTAGGTATTTTACTCACGGTTTTTTCTTCGGTCTGGTGATCGTAATGTGATTGACAGGAAGTGGGTGTTTCTGGGCGGAAACAGGCCGTTTTATGGGTGTGTGCGAAAAAACGCTACCGTTTCTGGGAAAAACGCGGGAGTGGCTGGAGAAACGGAGGAGTGTCTGGGCGAACGCTGGGTGTGTTTGTGACGTCAAATCAGGAACGACAAGCACTGAACTGATCGCAGATGCCGAGTAAGTCTGGAGCTACTCAGAAACTGCTAAGAGGTGTGTGGTCGCAATTTTGAGAATCTTTCGTTCGCAATTTTAAGAAGCTAAGATTCACTCCCAGTAGGCGGCGGCTTAGCGTGTGTAAAGCTGCGAAAAGCAGCTTGCGAGCGAACAACTCGGAATGAGGGCCACAGATCAGAGCTGTATTCACATTGGCTGTGAGCCAAAGGTGAATGCATGCCCATTTGTGGAGCGTAACTCGCTGGTGTTGGCATTGCACGAGCTCCGGAACTGTGTGCACGCAAGTACGGGCCATGCAGAGTCATATGCATTATATGATTGCATCTACACGTGCTGACTGTAGAGATGTAACTGGTCTGTAAAAGGGCGTACTCACATAGGCAAGTTAGATCCATGAGGGTGTGATGGGGCAATTGCAGCCTATGCAGAGTTGTTTGTAAGCATACTCAATGCTGTTTACGGGTATATCTTTTGCACCTAGTATAGGGCTGGAGCAAGTGCACCCTGACGATGAGGACAAGTACCAAGGGTATGTACGCAGTAGCGCATGCAGGGGGGGTTTCTGAGTACCCAGAAACACTCCATGGTGGCCTGCGTTCAGAGCCCCATTCCCTCATGTTGTTATGCTGTGGGCCTATTAGGAGGGGTTGGAGCCAATATGATGTGATTCTAAAAATCACGTCATTTTGGTCCTGTCCTCTGCACCCAGACATGTGAATTGCGGTATTGTGAGGTTGGGGCACGGCCTACTTATGACCAGTGCATCTGCTACCTCCTACAGCATTTCCACCTTCCAAATACATACAAGGAACCCCACTTCTCTCTAAGAATCCTACTTTTGCACCTGGCATGGAGACAGGTGCTCAGGAATACACCCACAACTCTGTATACAGGCGAACGAATGTGCGCATTTATATTTTTGATGTGCATGCGATGCGGAAGTACTTACACCACAATTTCCATCCACCTTTCCACCATACTCTACAATGTACCGCAGATGGTGAGGCTGATGGGGAGTTGGATGCATTTCACATGAAAAACGTAGATGTAAAAAGCTGACCATAGAGACGCATTTTGGACAGAACGATGAGTCTCTTACTAGGTGCCTATGTGTAATCTGGCTAAATTGCCCTTGCAAAAACAAGTACCTACTGTACTCAGCCAATGGTTGCATGATGTCCCTACCTTGTACCAACTCTCCAAGCGTAAACGTGGAAATGCATCAAAGCTTCAGGGTGTGATTTATCAAATCTTGAGGAGGGATTAAGTGGAGAAATTCCTCACACCAACCAATCCACTTCTACATGACATTTTACATGTTGTGCTAGACAAATGTCAGTTTAGATAGGTATATATATATATAATTCTCTGTCCGATCTGTCACATATTAAGTCATTGGCCTGAGAATTGTTTAGTGTGGGGCCCGTTGGATGGTTGATAACCAGTCGCATCTGTCACCGATATTGGGGTACATTTACTAAGATGGGAGTTCTTTTTAAGATGGGATGTTTTCCATAGCAACCAATCAAATTCTACTCCTCATTTATCTAGCACCTTCTGGAAGATAATACCTGGAATCTGATTGGTTGCTATAGGCAAAATCCCATCTGAAATAGAACTCCCATCTTAGTAAATTTACCTCATAGTATGCACACGCTATGTCGGTCCCGTTGGAAAGGCGTCATTCGGCATTTGTAGAGTATATTGAGATCGGCTCGATCCTGCGTATAAAAAAGTTTCCTCACTGATCAGAACTGGTGATCATTTAAAACAGAGCTGTTATTGGGTATTGCTGTGATTGGGATCGTTTCATTGGTCAGAATCAGCATAAGCTATTACGGACACCCATTGACCGGGGGGCGTGCTTAACAGTGTAATGGCTTATGCTGATTCCCGGGCGCCGCTGCGATCCCTGCCTGCTCACCCCGACTGCTCACCCCACCTGCTCACCACCCCACTTGCACTTGCTAACCCCCCCAGCTCACCCCCTTTGCACTTAACCCCTGCATCCCAGGAATAAAATACACACCATGCTAGGTGTGTATTTTTTTAAGCTAAAAACCGACTGTTTTAGGTTTTTTTTTGCATCTGCACTGACGCTGGAGATGCCCGCGAGTGTTTCCCTGCGGTCAATCGCCCCTCTGCACTCCCACCCTGTACTTTAACCCCTGCACTCCTAAAATGTAAAAACTCGCCATGGGAGGTGTGTTCTTTTTTGTAAAACCCGCCACTGAAGGGGTTAAACCACTCCTACATAAAGCACTAACTGCGCAATGATATACAGTACAGGGTAGATACCGCTGTAAATGTAAGCGTAATGAGAATAAAAATAGGGACAAGTTGGATTCACAATAAAAAAAAAGAGAGTAGAGATGTGCGGCGGGCACTTTTCGTGTTTTGGTTTTGGATCTGGATCCTCGCTCGTGTTTTGGATCTGGATTGGTTTTGCCAAAACCACCCTTTCAGGTTTTGGTTCTGGATGATTTAAAAAAAAAAAAAAAGACAAAAACAGCTAAAATCATAGAATTTGGGGGTAATTTTTATCCTACGGTATTATTAACCTCAATAACATTCATTTCCACTCATTTCCAGTCTATTCTGAACACCTCACAATATTGTTTTTATGCCAAAAGGTTGCACCGAGGTAGCTGGATGACTTTGCTAAGTGACACAAGTGTGCGGCACAAACACCTGGCCCATCTAGGAGTGGCACTGCAGTGGCGGCACAAACACCTGGCCCATCTAGGAGTGGCACTGCAGTGGCGGCACAAACACCTGTCCCATCTAGGAGTGGCACTGCAGTGGCAGACAGGATGGCACTTTTAAAAACTAGGCCCCAAACAGCTCATCATGCAAATAAGAAAAAGAGGTGCAATGAGGTAGCTGGATGACTTTTCTAAGTGACATAAGTGTGCAGCACAAACACCTGGCCCATCTAGGAGTGGCACGCATGGCTTAATGTCGAAAGTGGGACGCAATTTTTCGGCCATCCGACAGCATCTCCTGCACGCCCCTGTCATTTAAAAAAAAATTCTGCACCACCAAATTAATTGTATGTACAAAACATGAGACGTGCTGGATTATGCCTAGATGTAATGCACGCACAATATTGGTGGACGACTTATATGGCAGTACCCCTGGACTTATATGACAGTACCCCTAGACTTATACGGCAGTACCCCTGGACTTATACAGCAGTACCGCAGTACCACTGGACTTATATGGCAGTACCCCTGGACTGATACGGCAGTATCACTATGGACTTATACGACAGTACCCCTAGACTTTTACGGCAGTACCCCATGACTTATACAGCAGTACCACAGTACCACTGGACTTATATGGCAGTACCCCTGGACTGATACAGCAGTACCCCTATGGACTTATACGACAGTACCCCTGGACTTATACGGCAGTACCACTGGACTTATATGGCAGTACCCCTGGACTGATACGGCAGTACCCCTATGGACTTATACGACAGTACCCCTGGACTTATACGGCAGTACCACTGGACTTATATGGCAGTACCATTGGACTTATACGGCTGTACCTCTGGACTTATACGGAAGCACCACTGGACTGGACTTATACAGCATCAGCACTGGACTTATGGCAGCACAGGACACCACCACTGGACTTATGGCAGCAGAGGGCACCACCACTGGTCTGATGCAGCACAACACAGCACAGCACCACTGGACTGGACTTATACAGCAGCAGCACTGGACTTATGGCAGCACAGCACCACTGGACTTATGGCAGCACAGCACACCACCACTGGACTTATGGCAGCACAGCACACCACCACTGGACTTATGGCAGCACAGGACACCACCACTGGACTTATGGCAGCACAGGACACCACCACTGTGACTGGACTGATGCAGCACATGACAGCACTGGAATTACACATAAGAGCAGGTCGCCACCTCACGCGCCACACCACTTTCCTGCACAGACACTGAGGAGACACGTCCTCTCGCTACACTCTCCAATTACCGAAGTGAAAATGGCGGCGACGTGCGGCTCCTTATGTTGAATCCAAAACCCGTAAGAATCCGACAGCGGGATGATGATGTTTTGCCTCATTCTGGTTTCCGAGTCTGGTGGGAAGTATCTATGGGTGGTGGCTAACGCAGACCTCTATAAAATTGCACAGCAGAGATCAGGTCTGAATTAGGCCTTATGTCTTGCCCTCCCCCCAACCTAAAACCGTTGTGGCACTCCTGTAACCAATCAGCATCTATCTCTGTTGGTACTTATCTCTATCCAAGCTTTGATAAATCCCCTCCCTTAGGCTGAAGGAAGCAATGATGTATATATTATTCTATGACAGTACTTGGCCCTGTATATTTCACAGGGTAGATACAGCATACTTGCCTACCTGACCCTCACCATGAGGGAGAAAATTCTCTGTTCCTGGGCTTTCCTGGTAATGTATGATTACCATCACCTGTGGTGAAACACCTTTCTTATCAATTACCCAGCTCACCACAGGTGATGGCAATCATACATTACCAGGAAAGTCCAGGAACAGAGCATTTTCTCCCTCACGGAGAGGGTCAGGTAGGCAAGTATGAGATACAGCCGTAGCCCAGATGACACACATACTGCAGAGAACATACAGCTCACTTGCAGCGAGGAGGCCGGATTTTCCAGAAGTTGTACAAATGATCCTGGTTTCAGGAATTCCTGCAGCTGACATTACTGGGAACAGAACAGCTGTTCCTAATCGCTGCGTCTCTGAACTTAGCCTTGCAGCCCTTCAATATAACAGAGTGCTGAAGACAGATCCAACGTTTTACTGAGAGCTACAACTTGTGTGTGGACGGGAAAGGGCGTAGAGGGAGAACTTCCTGCCGGGAGGATGGTTGTAATTATGGAAGTATTAATAGAGACACAATAATGCATAATTCCCTGCTTAACCCTTGCTAGAACCTACCTAGTCTCTTGTGGCTTGTGGCTTGACCCCTGCTCCAGCAGGAAGGATTTTTTTGGTTTAATGTCACTTTTAAAATACATACCCCGACCACCGCAATTTATCAGAGTACTATCTACAGCGTTACTACTTATTCAGGTGCCACCGCGATTCTGACTCGAAGCAGTTAGGGTTAAATTTTGTTGGTCCATCCTCTACGGAAATGCCCACGTGTGAGCCAGCTAACCCAGCACAAAGGAATTTCATGACAGTTATTGAAAAAAAAAAAAATAATAATGTGAAATACAACAAATATATTGGAATTCCGTAAAATATAATAATTTTTTTTTTAAATAAATAAAACTATTTTTTAAATGAATTTCATCTGTTATTACCATAGATAATTAGAATAGACTTCCCCATGCGGTGATAGTAATGTTTTCCCCATCTGTAACCATTTGTTGTATTGAGTTGTGAGAAGGAAGATGTCCCATCGCCAAATAGAACTTTAATAAATTGTCCTTCTTATCCTAGCAGCTGCCAACCTCATTTGACTGTAACTCCCTTTCTCTCCATCTCCTGTAACTCTTTACCTCCACCCAATAGAATGTGATAGTAATATTCACACATAAAATATAAGATCTCAAAAGTCTGCAATGACCTCTTTTCTGCTGAATCCAAGGGCCACTACTCTCTGCTTATTCTCCTTTACCTCTCTGCTGCTTTTGGCGCTGTGGACCACCCTCGCCTTCTGCAAATCCTTCACTCCCTTGGTCTGGGTGATACTGCCCTCTCATGGCTGTCCTCCTACCTCTCCGACCGTTCCTTCTCTGTCTCTTCTCATGACTCCGCCGTTCCCCCCCCCCCCCCTTCACACACACACACACACACACACACACACACACACACACACACACACACACACACACACACACACACACACACACACACACACTTCCACTAACTGTAGGTGTCCCCCAAGGTTCTGTTCTTGGTTCTCTCCTTATCTCTCTCTATACATCCTCACTAGATAAGCTCTTTTGACTTCCAATATCATCACTATGCTGATTATACTCAAATCTACCTTTCCTCCTCTGACCTCTCCCCAGCTCTCCTCACTCGTGTCTCCAACTGTCTCTCTGCTGTCTCTTTCTGGATGTTCTAGCACTTCCTTAAACATAACATGTCTAAGATTGAGCTGATCATCTTCCCACCCTCCCGCATAACCTCACCTCCCACAATCCCTTTACCTACAGATGGCACGACTATCTCCTCTAGCCCCCAAGTGCGCTGTCTTGAAGTAATCCTTAACTCCTCCCTCTCCTTCACACCACACATTCAGCACCTCTCACAAACCTGTCATTTTCATCTCAAAACATTTCCAGGATCAGACCTTTTCTCACCCAGGACGCTACTAAGACTCTTATCCACTCACTGGTCATCTCCAGACTGGACTACTGTAATCTCCTCCTGACTGGCATTCCTGACACATACCTCTCTCCATACCAATCTATCCTCAATGCTGCTGCCCGGCTCATTTTCCTCACCAAACGCACTACGTCCACCTCTCCTCTCTTACTAGTCCTTCACTGGCTTCTCTTCCCCTTCAGAATCCAATTCAAGCTTCTCGCACTCACTTACAAAGCCCTCACCCACTCCTCTCCCATCTACATCTCTGACCTTATCTCCCTTTACACTCCCATCCGTCCTCTTCACTCTGCTAATGCACGCCACCTCTCCTGCCTACTGATTACTTCCTCCCACTCCTACCTCCAAGATTTCTCACGTGATGCTCCATTTCTCTGGAATTCCCTACCTCTCCCCCTCAGACTCTCCACCTCTCTACAAAACTTCAAACGGGCTCTCAAGACCCACTTCTTCATCAAACCCAGCCAAATCTCATCCGAAGCCTTCTGTGGCCCACATTCACTTTCTACCTCATCTGTGTCACCCCTATCTGTGTGCCCCTCCCCTTTAGAATGTAAGCTCCCACGAGTAGGGCCCTCTTCCCTCACGTGCCATTCCATCTCTGACTTAACCTATCTTCTTTTCAATACTTCCTCCGAAGGCACCAAATCCCTTGTTTTTTTGCCGCTCTGAAACTCATGTCAGTGTCGTCTGCTGATGTAGCTATTGTGTATATACCCTGTACTTGTCCTATATTGTCTTCAACTGTAAGTCGCTGTTTCCTGTTTTGCTCATTTGTTTATGCATTCTGTAATTGGGCGCTGCGGATCCCTTGTAGCGCCATATACATAAAGGATAATAATAGTAATAATCCGCTTGCCTGATAAATCTGCTATATATACGTGTTTGTTAGTCGTTTATATAAATTGTACCAGAAATGGGATACATGGTTATTTGTGTGTTTCATGCTAAAATACAGTAGTACTTGTAATCCAGGGTATGTCGTCATGAGGTCAACACTCACTATATCTACAGTAGGTATGCCGACACCAGGATACCGACACAGGCCTAATGCTACTTACAGCATTATACCTGCGTGGATGTTATAACATTAAACATACTGGTAAGCAGATATAACACCAGCACGGATAAAATGCTGTAAGTAGCACCTCTCCAGGTGTCGGCATTATCAGGTCAACATACCCATTGTAGATATAGTGAGTGTCGACCTCTCGTACCCAACCCGTAATCAAGGATATTAAACTAAAATATAGTTAAAAAGGACGTCATGGTGGGCACTGGGCCTGATTTGGTAAATGAATGCAGATCTTCACCATCTGTGGGCCCGCTGGCCATATCAGTAGCCGTCATCACCATCAGTGCAGATCTGCACCAGACCTATACTTGGTGCAAGGGATCGCTCTGAAACCATAGGTCTGCGTACGCCACTGGCGTATGTGTAATGGGTTCCTGAGCACCTGGCACCGCAGTGATGAGCCCCTGTTGAGGCCAGCACCTGGGTCCTACTTCAGATGCGGTCGCAAAGAGCTGCTATTGTATGCAAATCGCCCAATGTTTTTTTTTACTGTGCATGCGACTGAGCCGCATTGCGCAGGCGCAGCCAGTGAGGAGTTAATAGCAGGAAGTGAGTGACAGGAAGACAGCGTTTGGGGGTGGTAACGGGGAGTGGTCAGGTAAAAGAAGGCGTGTCATGGCCGTTCAGGTGGCGCTTTCTGGGCGTACATAAATTAGCATTAACTACTTGCTACTGGAGAGCCCTCTGCGCAGCCTGCGCGTCTACAGAGGCACTCAGACTGTGCCACATGACCCGGCTAGCGACAGTGGTACCGCTGTTTCTGCAGTTGTACACCGTTGGATGTGGGCGCCCCTATGCTCAGGCTAGCTTCTGCCCATATTATCATATAGTCGCATTTGCATACGGCAAAAGAGAGCAACAGCAGCAGCGAGAACAGCCGCACCGGAATTAGCCTCCTAGTATCAGAACTGCACTGCAGCGACCTCTCCTGGACATTTGTACATACTACCTCTGCATATTCTCTCCCCCTCAGTCTCTCCACCTCTCTACAAATCTTTACACGGGATCTCAACTCCAACTTCTTCACCAAACCCAGCCGTCTCTCATCCTAACCCTCTGCTCCACACTCACTGTCTACCCCATCTGTGTCACCCCTCTCTGCCTGCCCCTCTCCTTTAGGATGCAAGCTCTCACGAGCAGGTCCCTCTCCCCTCATGTTCCTTTCCTTCTCTTACTTAAACCATCTTCTACTCCATACTCCCTTCGATGGCACCAACTACCCAGGTGTTCTGCCACCCTGATACTTATTTCAGTGTCGTCTAACTCTCTCTGCACATGTTACATCTGCCCCACCTGCAGTGCAACATGGTTTGCCCAATTGCTAACTTTTTTTGTTTGCTAACAAATCTGAATAAGGCACATTGGCCCTCATTCCGAGTTGATCACTCGCTAGCTACTTTTAGCAGCCGTGCATAGTCGCCGCCCACCGGGGAGTGTATTTTAGCATAGCAGGAGTGCGAACGCCTGTGCAGCAGAGCGCCTGCAAACACATTTTGTGCAAAACAAGAACAGCCCTGTAGTTGCTTATTCTGTGTGATGAGTGACACGGTAATGACGTCAGAAACCCGCAGAGCAAACTCCCGGCCACGCCTGCGTTTTTCCAAACACTCCCAGAAAGTGTTGCTAGAACCTGTGCAAAACCACGATGCTCGTTGTACCCATACGCCGCACACGCGCGCATTGTGGTGCATACGCAAGCGCAGATTTGCCGTTTTTTTAACTGATTGCTACGCAGCGAACAATGGCAGCTAGCGATTGACTTGGAATGAGGGCATATATTTGCAAATATACAAATGAATATAAAACTATCCTGCTCTTATAACAGCGTGTAGCGGAGGAGGCACTTTTAGCTGCACACCAAACTTCCTGCACATAAACCAACTAAACAACTCCACAGGGAAGCTGAAATCGTTACCAAGCAGAAGAATTATAACTTGCAGTAAAGCAGATATAATAGTGTTAGAAAATGACGCCATACTTTGCAACTACAGTCATGGAAAGGAAACATTTACGTGTAGATTAATCTTACTAGAGCTTTTTTCAGAGGGAACGAACTTGATTGTTCAGCTCAGTGGAACCCTCATTCCCAATGCACTTGTTTTAGGTGGTCATTCCGAGTTGATCGCTCGCTAGCAGTTTTTAGCAGCCGTGCAAACGCTATGCCGCCGCCCACTGGGAGTGTATTTTAGCTTAGCAGAAGTGCAAACGAAAGGATTGCAGAGCGGCTACAAAGTTTTTTTGTGCAGTTTCAGAGTATCTCAAAACCTACTCAGAGCTTGCGATCACTTCAGACTGTTCAGTTCCTGTTTTGACGTCACAAACACTCCCTGCGTTCGCCCAGCCACGCCTGCGTTTTTCCTGGCACGCCTGCTTTTTTTCTAACACTCCCTGAAAACGGTCAGTTGCCACCCAGAGACGCCCTCTTCCTGTCAATCACTCTGCGGCTACCAGTGCGACTGAAATGCATCACTAGACCCTGTGTGAAACTACATCATTCGTTGTAATAGTACGTTGCGCGTGCACAGGTATCCGGACTCCAGGTCAACAGCACAAAGGTCGACACACTTCAGGTCGACGCCAATTGGTCGACACACCTTAGGTCGACATGGACAAAAGGTCGACAGGAACAAGGTCGACATGGAAAAAGGTCGACATGAGTTTTTCACAATTTTTTTCTTTTTTTGAACCTTTTCATACTTAACGATCCACGTGGACTACGATTGGAATGTAAAGTGTGCCGAGCGAAGCGGTAGCGGAGCGAAGGCACCATGCCCGAAGCATGGCGAGCGAAGCGAGCCATGCGAGGGGACGCGGTGCACTAATTCGGGTTCCCGGTCACTCTACGAAGAAAACGACACCAAAAAAACATAAAAAACTCATGTCGACCTTTTTCCATGTCGACCTTGTTCCTGTCGACCTTTTGACCCTGACGACCTTTTGTCCATGTCGACCTAAGGTGTGTCGACCATTTGGTGTCGACCTAAAGTGTGTCGACCTTTGTGCTGTCGACCCTGAGTGCCAGATCCCGTGCACATTGCGCCGCATGCGCAGAAGTGCCGTTTTTTTGCCTCATCGCTGCACAGCGAACAAATGCAGCTAGCGATCAACTCTGAATGACCCCTTTAGTCTATGTGGAACACACTCATCTTATGAAGCTTTGCAGAGCAGGTAACAGGTCAGTTACAGAACTGATAAAACGCTGCTTTGCTCGGCTGGAATCCTCGCTCCTACTCCAGATCTGGGCCACATGCAGCATGTGCTCAGCAAAGACGCTCTGACATTCTTGAAATATTCATGCAGATGATGGTCTGTATGACGGATAATTCATTAATTCTGCAGCGGTTCTAAGAAGGAAAGGTCACGGGGCGGATGGAAAGTTTTCCATTGGATTACCTTGTAAGGCCTCAGCCAAGAAAGAGTATTTAGAATAGTGGCACAGGGAGCATAAATCAGCAGCAGTGGGTTATGTGCATTATAAGGCATTATAGATCTGTCAGTGCAGCCCTCGGTCTATGTGAGGCCCTCGGAGGAGGTGGGGGTTTATAAAACATCCAGCTTACATTCGTTGTGTTATGTGTGACCCGGATGGGCCGGTACGTCATAGCTTTTGTCTCTTTACGTTGTGTCCGGTTTATTCTTTGCAATACCTAATACATTGGGTGTCATTCCGAGTTGATTGCTAGCTGAAAATGTTCACTGCGCAGCGATGATGTAAAAATAAGGCACTTCTGCGCATGCAGCGCAATGCGCATGCACAACGTACTTTCACAACGGGCGATGTAGTTTCACACAGGGTCTAGCGAAGCTTTTCAGTCGCAGTGCTGGCCGCAGAGTGATTGACATGAAGTGGGCATTTCTGGGTGTCAACTGACTGTTTTCAAGGAGTGATCGGAAAAATGCAGGCGTGCCAGGAAAAACGCAGGCGTGGCTGGGAGAACGCAGGGCGTGTTTGTGACGTCAAATCCGGAAATGAACAGTCTGAAGTGATCGCAAAAGCTGAGTAGGTCTGGAGCTACTCTGAAACTGCACAATTTTTTTCCGTAGTCGCTCTGCGATCCTTTCGTTCGCACTTCTGCTAAGCTAAAATACACTCCCAGTGGGAGGCGGCATAGCGTTTGCACGGCTGCTAAAAACAGCTAGCGAGCGATCAACTCGGAATGACCCCCATAGTTTAAGATCTTTTTCCAGAAACTTCTGGCCATCTTAAGTCCCCATTGTGATAAACAACTAATTGCTGGAGGTGATTTTTATTTGGTTTCGTGTGTTCTCCGTGACAGGGTTAACTCTACCTCTCACACTGGTAGCCTTCCTAAAGTTGGAGTCCCATCCTTTGGTAAATCTTTACACTTGGTTGACGCTTGGCGCGCTCTAAACCCTACGGAAAGAGATTATACATGTCTTTCTGCAGAGCATCAAGTGCGTTCTAGAATAAACTATTTACTTTTGTCATTCTCTTTATTCCCACGAGTCACTGACGCGAGTATAGAACCCATCAGTGTTTCTGACCACGCTAGATATGGATACGAAAGGTCCTTAACAATGGAAGTTTCCTTCCCACCTCGCCCACTCTTTAAAATTTTGCGACAGACTAAAAGCCATATGGGAGGAATTTACAAATGATAAAGTGGCTCATTTAGAAAACAATCCCCTTTTGTTTCGGTAGACGCCAAAGGCAGTTGTGAACGAGAGGTGCCATGGCCTCTTATGTTAGACGGTATTCTGCTTCCTACATGGAAGTCCAAACTTCTTTAACAGAAACCTTGCAAAACTATAAGCAATACCATTCTCCTGCTACTAAACACATATATTTTACTATTAAGATTCATTTTGATTAATTCCTGCAAAATAAAGGTGATATACATCTTTTTCATGTTAATATCCGGTTATAAGATACATTTTGACAAATCTGAATTCCTTCTCCTTGACAAACGCCCGTCCGCGTTTTCTTTTACTCATATTCCTATAACCTATAACCCTGGCTCCTTCACACATAAAATATTTAGGCGTTCTTATCCCCTCAGAGCTTTCTCAATTATACTCACTGAACTAGCCCTAGTTATTATAGATAAGATAGGTACTCTGCACGACCAATGGAACTTACTTCCCTAGCAGAGAAATCACGTTACATACATCTAAGAAACATATCCAAAATACGTCCTTATCTTACACATGTTACAGCTAAAACTCTAATCCATGCTCTCATTATCTCCCGCATTGATTATTGTAATAGTCTCCTGACCGGTCTTTCCACCACTACAATCCATTCTGAATGCAGCTGCGAGGCTAATCTTCCTCGCTAGACGCTCATCGTCTGCAGATCCACTCTGTCAGTCCCTCCATTGGATACCTGTATTCTACCGTATTCAATATAAAATACTTTAAACTTTCTATTGGCTGAGGTGTGTCATCATTGGTGCATACATTAAATCGGAAACAACTCTCATCAAATAAGACACAGAGACATAGATTTGGCAGAGAAACTGTTAGTAAATTTATTTAAAACATAAGATTAATCCTTGTATTAGAGCTGTATTAAAAGTGTTTGGTAGCAAAGAAAGGACGTCCAGAAATCCCCAGTCTGCAATGCTCAGACCTCAACAAAACAAAAACAAGCATTGCACGCATAGATCGCCCAGTGTGCCCGTATAACAAACAGTACAATCAAACAAAGAGGCCTCGCCTGAACTACCCACCTGCCAGGTGGTGATACTGCCCCCCGCCAGGGTGGTACAGCTAACTACTAGTCAGGAGGGGAGTCCACCTCAAATAACAATTGCACACGGACTGGTGAAACTGCCGTTCTTTCCGCCAAGATGCACAAACCTAAACGAAGGGCAGGCAGGGTGGGAAAACCCAGGATAAATAGAATTCGACCCCCACAAACCACTCCTTAGATACCTTTTCCTTGCTAACATGCCTCCTGCCGACCATAGGCTAACACCTTGATTTACGATGCTCCACTGCCAGCCCCCTAACCAAAGAAGTTTAGTCACACCTCCCTTCTCATGTGATCGCTCGGTTCTCATTACTAACACACAAGTCTATTAACCATACTACACCAATGTACATCACTTCACTTATCTCAAAATATCTCCCAACCCGGCCCCTTCACCCTTCACAAGATCTGTGTCTCTCATCCACACTCATTGCTCACTCCCATTCACTATTGCAGGACTTTCTTAGGGGCTGCACCACCTCTGTGGAATGCCCTACCACGCACAATAAGACTCTCCTCTAGTCTCCAAACCTTAAAGCGTTCCCTGAAAACTCACCTCTTCATGCAAGCTTATCAAAATCCAGAACCGCCCACATAACCTTTCCTATCCAATTACATCCCCACTGTACAGTCCACACATATCCTCACATGTTTTCTCTTTCTTCACTTTCCCATCCTTCCGACCCCAGGCCATCATTGTTGTGTGATCATATCATACAGCCCACCAAGAACCTTTGCAATTTGGCTGAACCACTATGCAATGAAAAACACCTATCCTTGTGTATCAATGACTACTTCACCTATAGATTGTAAGCTTGCGAGCAGGGCCCTCATACCTCTCTGTCTGTCTATTATTGCCCAGTCTTGTTTTATCATTGTTTCCAGTTCCATAAATAAATAAATAATATTCTCACACATATCATATTTTTTTAGACATGGATCTCCATTAATAAAAAAAATTCTCAAGAAAACACCAACATACTCCATTCATTCCTCTCCGGGAAAATCCTTCATTCATTGGACAATGCAACGTACATCTCACGGCACCAAATGGTACTTAATTTGGCTTCTAAGTTCTAAGGTGTTTTATCTGGGGAGGCCTATTACTTCCTATTTTGAAACATACAGACTTTGTTGACATGTTATGCTTCTATGCCCTTTAAGACCAGGATTTTATATCCAGACCTTGCGGATAAACAATCTCGTTCCTCCATGAATAAGTATCTAGTATCTTCATGGAAGAAAGACATCCCAGCTGTCAACGATGCAGATATTTCATTCAAAAATTTCCACTCAACTTTGAAACTTTTACAATTTTTGTATTTACAGGAAGTTCATATTGGAGCAATCCACAGTGCGTACGTTTCCCCTTTACAACGTAAACATGTAGTCCCTAATTAATCTGTGTTTGCTGTCAATGTCATTCTTCAACTTCCAATTTTATGCACTGATTCTGGGATTTATACATTTGGCTTTTTCTTTACAGTTTACTCCAGATCCTCTATTCTGTTTATGCTCAAACTTTGCCAACTGGACATTAGGCCCAAGTAAGAATAAGCTCATCCACATCCTCACAATTACAGTTGGCAAAAATGTTATTCTCTTTCATTAGACCTCTAAATCCGTTCCTTCCATCAATGAGGTTCAGCAAAATGTTTACAGCTACTTTATTTTGATAGAAGAGCTTCCTTACCAGATATGGCCAAGGGAGTGGTGAGGTTTTATGAGAAATGGGGTTTGTATTGAATCCCACTGACCAGAAACATATACAGGTACACCACCACCGCTTATCTGGCACCCTTGGTTCCAGCACTGTGCTGAATTATCCATTTTGCCAGATTATCGTGGTATGTACAGCGGCATCCCGCTGGTTTACCCTCCCACCCCCTAATCGCAAACTTCCCGCAGCGTGATTCCTCCCCACAGCCTAACTGAGCCCTCACACAGTATAACTCCCCCTGCGGCATCCTCCCACAGCCTGACTCCCCCTCACCAGCCTAACTCTATCCCGCAGCCTAACAACTCCTCACAGCACCTACACCTCCCGCAGCCTGACTCCCCCTCACCAGCCTAACTCTATCCCGCAGCCTAACAACTCCTCACAGCACCTACACCTCCCACAGCCTGACTCCCTCTCACCAACCTAACTCTATCCGCAGCCTAACAACTCCTCACAGCACCTACACCTCCCACAGCCTGACTCCCCCTCACCAACCTAACTCTATCCGCAGCCTAACAACTCCTCACAGCACCTACACCTCCCGCAGCCTGACTCCCCCTCACCAGCCTAACTCTATACCGTAGCCTAACAACTCCTCACAGCACCAACACCTCCCACAGCCTGACTCCCTCTCACCAGCCTAACAACTCCTCACAGCACCTACACCTCCCGCAGCCTGACTCCCCCTCACCAGCCTAACTCTATCCCGTAGCCTAACAACTCCTCACAGCACCTACACCTCCCACAGCCTGACTCCCTCTCACCAGCCTAACTCTATCCCGCAGCCTAACAACTCCTCACAGCACCTACACCTCCCGCAGCCTGACTCCCCCTCACCAGCCTAACTCTATCCGCAGCCTAACAACTCCTCACAGCACCTACACCTCCAGCAGCCTTACCCCCCCCAGCCTAACTCTATCCCACAGCCTAACAACCCCTCACAGCACCAAAACCTCCCGCAGCCTTACCCCCTCCCCCCCCAGCCTAACTCTATCCCACAGCCTAACAACCCCTCACAGCACCTACACCTCCCACAGCCTTACCCCCCTCCCCCCCCAGCCTAACTCTATCCCGCAGCCTAACAACCCCTCACAGCACCAAAACCTCCCGCAGCCTTACCCTCCCACAGCCTAACTCTATCCCGTAGCCTAACAACCCCTCACAACACCTAAACATCCTGCAGCCTTACCCCCCCCCCCCCCCCCACACACAGTCTAACTCTATCCCACAGCCTAACAACCCCTCACAGCACCAAAACCTGCCGCAGCCTTACCCCCCTCCCCCCCCAGCCTAACTCTATCCCACAGCCTAACAACCCCTCACAGCACCTACACCTCCCACAGCCTTACCCCCCTCCCCCCCCAGCCTAACTCTATCCCGCAGCCTAACAACCCCTCACAGCACCAAAACCTCCCGCAGCCTTACCCTCCCACAGCCTAACTCTATCCCGTAGCCTAACAACCCCTCACAACACCTAAACATCCTGCAGCCTTACCCCCCCCCCACACACACACAGTCTAACTCTATCCAGCAGCCTAACAACTCCTCACAGCACCTACACCTCCCGCAGCCTTACCCCCCCCCACACAGTCTAACTCTATCCCGCAGCCTAACAACCCCTCACAGCACCAAAACCTCCCGCAGCCTTACCCTCCCACAGCCTAACTCTATCCCGTAGCCTAACAACCCCTCACAGCACTTAAACATCCTGCAGACTCCCCCCCCCCCCCCCCCACAGCCTAACTCTCCCATCAATACAACACCACCAGGTCCCTGTCCCACGTGGTTCAATCCATTATTGTGCTGTATAGAGAAACGTACTTGATACAGAAATGGTATCTGTAGGTAAATATTAGTCCTGGATTATGGTGCTAGCACTGAACTCTGTAACTGAACAAGACAGCGAAGGCCGAGCTAAGCAGTGACGTGCGGTGGGGTGAGGCAGAGCCTTTCCTGTCATACTAACGTTCGTGCCAGAGTTTTTACTGTATAAAGTATATGAAAAATACAAAGAATATGTTTGAAATATCTTCTTTGCATTATTCTAATCATTTTTATAGCCAAAACTGTGGCGTAAAAAGTCTATGGCAGGTGAGGCAGTGCCTCACCTGCCTATCTTTTAAGCCTATCTCAAATCAAAACTCACAAATTTTTCAGGATTTTATACCGCTGTACATGTGCATAATGCCCCCATGTACCCTTTGGCTTATATATTGCATGTAAATCTGTCTCTGGTGCAAGCCAGTGCCTCCTGAGCAATTTAGCTCACCGCACGGCCCTGGAGCCAAGTGTAAATTGCTCCAGGGGCAGATCATCAAAATGCTTATCTACAGTATATATCAGTAGCAGAAGGATGACTTTAATCTGTATATTAGTAGCAGAAGGACGACTTTCACGAGTGACTTATTTCTATGATGCCGTTGTCTGAGCAGGGCACATCATAAGCCAAATTAAAACTCTTGGCTTATAGATTTGCAGCGCTGTAATTGGTTACTTCCTTTCGGAATTATGTGGCAAAACGTCTGCCTGCCATTTACAATGCATCAACATTGTACGTTGGTGACCTCTGCCTGCTTACCTGCCGGTTGACCTGGAACATGTGACCTACTTGGTGGCCTGGAAACTGTGACAGTTTTTGCAGCCATCCACTAAGCAGGGATTTTAAGAAAGTTGACTCCCAATGGGAGAAAAAGGGGTAAAATGTTCCGCCCAACAAACCTATACCCGACTGAAACCAGAAGTCAGCCTATATGACTGCAACATGATCATGATACTGCCAGGTGCTGGATCTGTTCCTTCATCCACACAGTAATGACCTAGCTGCCACCTAGGAATCCCCACTTCCTGAAAGAGAAACCAGTAAGTGGACAAATCAATCAGTCCACACTTTCATCCTCTCCCATGACGTATGCATGGCACAGTCTGCTATTCTGCGGTGCATGTGCAGTTTGCAGATTTCTGTATTTGAGCTTGCGTCCGACTCAGAATCAAGAATAATCCAGAGCAATACAAGAAACAACAGCGGTGTACAATGAACTAGAAAGATTATTGGAATTGCTAAAAGTTGGACCTGTTGGCATTTGTCTGCAGCTTCCATTTCCTAACAATTCACACTCCTTCCTCTTCCAAGTTAACTCATAGCTATAAAAAGGAATACAATGTTTTATTTATGTTACAGACAAAAAAGAAAGGAAATTGCATGCGGAAGTGGTTTGAACAATGGGGGTCAGATTATGCGGCATGCTAAAAATATGCAAGTATTCCTAGAATAAACAATTATACTGTAGACACCGAGCAGAATAGAAAAAGCAAAAATAAAAATACAGGTCTTAGGGGCCTATTTATCACCATCCGCATCCAGGATGTGGATGACAGGTGATAAAATTGCCCAAACTCGCACTGCGATAATTGATTACATGGCAGGGATGTATCAATTATCGCATGCAGGACCAGAGCTTGCAGTCAAGCTCTGTCCCTGCGATGCCTCTTCGCAGCATCATCGGGGTATTTTTCATAAAAAATACCCCGATGTCCTGCTGCGCATGCGCAGCCCCCGCCGACATCGCCGCTACCAACGCCGCCTGGTTGACCCCCCCGTCGCGACTACCCGCGTGCACCGCCGACCTCCTCCCAGAACATCAATATACTCACCTGTCCAGGGAGCCGGTCCGCGCTGCTTCAGGAAGCTGCCGGGCGCCGGGTCCTTCTCCTGCGCTGTGACCCCCGGTGCTGTAAAGTGCGCTGCCATTTTGCAGCATCACTTTACTGCACCGGGGTCACAGTGCAGCATATGGGGGACCCAGCGCTCAGCAGCGCTCACCGGAGCAGCGGACACCGGCTCCCTAGACAGGTGAGTATGTTTTGTTTTGTGTTTTTTACTTTTTGTTTACACTCTGATCAGCCTGTGTATCCATCGGACACACATCACTCTGCCGGGTCCCCGCTCAGCTCTCTCTGCCAGGGGCAAATGCCACATTATCGCAGTGCTGCCCTGTGATCTCGCCAGCCTGAGCTGGCGAGATTATCACAGGGCACACTGCGGTATTTTTTCAATTTTTTTTTAGTAAATTTGGCCACATCCCATTTCCCATTATAAGTATTGGGAATGTGATGTGGGTTACTAAAAAAAAAAAGTGAATTAAAGGGTTTGGAGCAGTTTTTAATGAAAACTGCTCCAAATGCCCTTTAATACATCCAGGTGATACTAAAATAATGTGAAAAGGGTGTGAAAACAGAAAACACTCTTTTTCACATTATTTTAGTAAAAATAATGTTAATAAATAGACCCCTTAGCATTAAATATACAATTGTGTAGCTCCCAATGTTATAATCAGAACCTTCATAAGTTCCATTTTTTAAATTTCTTAAGATGCATACACACTTGCCGATAAAATGAACGACGTTGCTCATTTTCACACTTCCTGAGTGACGTCGTTCATTTTCACACTTCCTGAGTGACGTCGTTCATTTTCACACTTCCTGAGCGATGTTGTTCATTTTCACACTTCCTGAGTGACGTCGTTCATTTTCTCTGCAAGTGTGTATGCCGGCGACGACGACCGATGTGCGGCACTGCGGGTCGTTAACGTCCCTCAATGTCGGTGGTGCATGCATGCTCAATCTGAGCCGTTGTCCATGAGCTGCCTGTGCGGCCCGGCCGCTGCACGACGTCACTGAGCGATATGAACGGTCATATCGCTCAGTGTGTACGACCGGCTGCCGACCACCTGACCCGGAAGGGGAAACACTACGAGCGGCGTCATCGTCTAGTGTGTATGCACCTTTAGTGTTCTACAAACAAATATTTAAATTTGTAAAATGTATACGGTATATAGATAATGTTTTTAATAATGCATATTATATGTGTACGGTCTGAAACCTGACCCCTAGAGGTGCAGGTGGGGTCTACAGGTAGTGTGGCCCACCAGGTATTTCTCATGTATACCTATGGGCCAGTCTGAGCCCGGATGCCACTGCTTTACTGATCACAAGGAAGACTGGTGGAATGGTCCCTCTACGCTCTACTGACATTGGATGTAGGACGCCTGAAGTAGACTATTTCCCTCTTATTGCTGAGATCATAAAATCACCTTCTACTAATATTGACTTGTGGACCCCAAACGGGACACAAGAGGAGGCATGTTCAGTAATTTGGTTCAAGATTTTCCATAAATATCGGACCGCTGGGTTTTCCCGCAGTTAAAAGATTTTTAATATTTAATTGGGTGCAACGTTTTCCTTTAGTGAAGGGGTAGGGGGGCAGGCGCTCAATTTTGTTTTAGAGCACCTCCTAAGCATGACTAATTTTTCCTAAAATCTTTATCTTTGTAAGACACCATCCTAATGACTAATTAAGAAATTGGAAGTTTTCAGTTGGCTTAATTAGTCCATAATTACCTATTTTCTGCAGAGCTGTTGTCTTCCTCCACCTGGTCTTCTTCTGCAGCCATGCGTGCGAGATCGTGTGAGAACCCTGTGATCACCTGTCAGGTGTGTGTGTGTGTGTGTGTGTGTGTGTGTGTGTGTGTGTGTGTGTGTGTGTGTGTGTGTGTGTGACCCCCGGTGTGTGTGTCTGGTGTGAGCACTGAGGAGAACTACAACTACCATAAGACCCCTCCTCCAGGGTAGAGAAGGCTTCTCAAACCTGCTGGGGTTGTAGTTTATTTTATAGCTAAGGATGACTTGTTGTACAGAGGTACTTTCCAAAAGGAGGAGATGGAACAGCCAGTGGTTTCACAGGTACATGTTCCTCTAGTATTAAAAAATGGCACATTTAATTTTCAATATATGTAGGGGGCATCTCGAAAAAACACGTTCTACCAATTTTTAATCCGTTTGGCAGTTAAGAGATGTTTGCTTGTCTTGTCTGGTCTGTGCCCAGGGACAGACTGGGGGTATGAAATGGCCCCAACAATGGCCCTCATTCCGAGTTGTTCGCTCGGTATTTTTCATCGCATCGCAGTGAAAATCCGCTTAGTACGCATGCGCAATGTTCGCACTGCGACTGCGCCAAGTAACTTTACTATGAAGAAAGTATTTTTACTCACGGCTTTTTCTTCGCTCCGGCGATCGTAATGTGATTGACAGGAAATGGGTGTTACTGGGCGGAAACACGGCGTTTCAGGGGCGTGTGGCTGAAAACGCTACCGTTTCCGGAGAAAACGCAGGAGTGGCCGGGGAAACGGTGGGAGTGCCTGGGCGAACGCTGGGTGTGTTTGTGACGTCAACCAGGAACGACAAGCACTGAACTGATCGCACAGGCAGAGTAAGTCTGGAGCTACTCAGAAACTGCTAAGTAGTTAGTAATCGCAATATTGCGAATACATCGGTCGCAATTTTAAGAAGCTAAGATTCACTCCCAGTAGGCGGCGGCTTAGCGTGTGTAACTCTGCTAAATTCGCCTTGCGACCGATCAACTCGGAATAAGGGCCAATGTCTCATTGACCCTTTTGAGTTACTCTATGGGAGACAACCAAGGAACGTGTTAGACATGCAATGGGTGGGAGCATCAGACACCAAATTAGACAAATCTGGTGCAGTTTGTAGTTCAAATGAAAGAGAGGTTAGGGAATATAGCAACTCTAGTGCACAATACCTAGGAGAGGCCCAAAATTAAGATACGACAGACTTAATCCAGTCATATCAGCCAGGGGACAAAGTGATAGTGTTAGTTTCCGTGCATGAGAAGATGCTTTTTGCTCACTGGCAACGGCCTTTTGTGATAATAAAACCTGTAGGTTTTGAGCTCTGTCAACCGGGGAGAGGAAAAGAGAAGCAAGTGTATTGTGTTCATCTTCTTAAACCCTGGCAAGAGGAAAACCCTTCAACTGTGATGGTTGAAACTGGGATTGGAGGACATGGGGTTTCCATAGCTTCTGCATTGTCTCAAAGTCATAGAGGCCAAAGCGGAGAAAATGGTAAACTAGAATGGAGTTCTCTTTTCTCGTGTTCCCAAGTCTACCAACTTAACAGAACATTGGGGATCATTCCGAGTTGTTCGTTCGTTATATTTTTCTCGCAACGGATCGATTAGTCGCTAATGCGCATGCGCAATGTCCGCAGTGCGACTGCGCCAAGTAAATTTGCTATGCAGTTAGGTATTTTACTCACGGCATTACGAGGTTTTTTCTTCGTTCTGGTGATCGGAATGTGATTGACAGGAAGTGGGTGTTTCTGGGCGGAAACTGGCCGTTTTATGGGTGTGTGCGAAAAAACGCTACCGTTTCTGGGAAAAACGCGGGAGTGGCTGGAGAAACGGAGGAGTGTCTGGCCGAACGCTGGGAGTGTTTGTGACGTCAAACCAGGAACGAAACTGACTGAACTGATCGCAGATGCCGAGTAAGTGTGGAGCTACTCAGAAACTGCTAAGAAATTTCTATTCGCAATTCTGCTAATCTTTCGTTCGCAATTTTGATAAGCTAAGATTCACTCCCAGTAGGCGGCGGCTTAGCGTGTGCAAAGCTGCTAAAAGCAGCTTGCGAACGAACAACTCGGAATGAGGGCCATTGTTACTTCTCTGGTGTGGCTATAGACCAGACCAGATAAGACCATACCAAGTAGATGAACAGCCGTAAAAGAGGCATCTCTTTAATAATACAGCTAGCTCTGCAGTAAATGAGTCCTCATATTAATGATCTAGCCCAATACTGTTGGCTCCAAATCCAAAAGGACCCATACATTTTTTAAGCAACTTCAGATGCTTGAATAGGTATATGCTTGAAAAGAATGTTAGAAAATTCCCCTAGCACAGGCAGCTAAGCCGATGACTGCATTCAGCACTCTTTGGGCTGTACCTGTATAAACAAACATCTTCCATTTGGGTTACCCAGCACCCCTACCACCTTCCAGAGGGCTATAAAATAAGCTTGTGAAGTCTCATAGTACTAATACTGCTGCCTATTTGGACGACATTGTGACATATGCCGGAGATCTGGAATCACAACTGCCAGAGATGGAGGCCGTCATAAACTCATTGTCGGCAGACCCCACTAAGTGTGCAGTAGCAAGGACTGGGACTAAATATTTGGTCTATCTTGTGGGTCAAGGTTAGGTCAAGCCTCAGATAGATGAGGTAAAGGTAATAAGACTGTGGTCTAGACCTGAAAGGAAAACCCAACTACATAACTCTGGGTTCTCTAGTTACGACAGAATCTTTCTAAACCATTATCTGAGCAGATTTGTTAGTGTTGATGCTGTGAAGGGGCATACGTTCACACCACGTGCCCAAATGCAAATTAGATGTGATGCCACATGTGATGCCACAATGTGGTAGGGGCAGGGGCAGCACATATAGTTTTATTATAATGCCCCCCCCCCATGTATATTCATCATTGTTCTCCCTTTCCCGTATCCACATTGCACACTGTGCTCTCCTTCTCCAACCACATGCCTCCCAGTGCTACACTTTCCCACACTGTGCTTCCCTTCCCACATGTCTCACTGTGCTTTCCTTCCCACATGTCTCTCTGTGCTTCCCTTCCCACATGTCTCTCTGTGCTTTCCTTCCCACATGTCTCACTGTGCTTCCCTTCCCACATGTCTCACTGTGCTTCCCTTCCCACATGCCTCACTGTGCTTCCCTTCCCACATGTCTCACTGTGCTTCCCTTCCCACATGTCTCACTGTGCTTCCCTTCCCACATGTCTCACTGTGCTTCCCTTCCCACATGTCTCACTGTGCTTCCCTTCCCACATGTCTCACTGTGCTTCCCTTCCCACATGTCTCACTGTGCTTCCCTTCCCACATGTCTCACTGTGCTTCCCTTCCCACATGTCTCACTGTGCTTCCCTTCCCACATGTCTCACTGTGCTTCCCTTCCCACATGTCTCACTGTGCTTCCCTTCCCACATGTCTCACTGTGCTTCCCTTCCCACATGTCTCACTGTGCTTCCCTTCCCACATGTCTCACTGTGCTTCCCTTCCCACATGTCTCACTGTGCTTTCCTTCCCACATGCGTCACTGTGCTTCCCTTTCCACATGCCTCACTCTGCTTCCCTTCCCACATGTCTCACTGTGCTTCCCTTCCCACATGTCTCACTGTGCTTTTCTTCCCACATGCCTCACTGTGCTTCCCTTCCCACATGCCTCACTGTGCTTCCCTTCCCACATGTCTCACTGTGCTTCCCTTCCCACATGTCTCACTGTGCTTCCCTTCCCACATGTCTCACTGTGCTTCCCTTCCCACATGCCTCACTGTGCTTCCCTTCCCACATGCCTCACTGTGCTTCCGTTCCCACATGTCTCACTGTGCTTCCCTTCCCACATGTCTCACTGTGCTTCCCTTCCCACATGCCTCACTGTGCTTCCCTTCCCACATGTCTCACTGTGCTTTCCTTCCCACATGTCTCACTGTGCTTCCCTTCCCACATGTCTCACTGTGCTTTCCTTCCCACATGTCTCACTGTGCTTCCCTTCCCACATGTCTCACTGTGCTTTCCTTCCCACATGTCTCACTGTGCTTCCCTTCCCACATGTCTCACTGTGCTTCCCTTCCCACATGTCTCACTGTGCTTCCCTTTCCACATGTCTCACTGTGCTTTCCTTCCCACATGCCTCACTGTGCTTCCCTTTCCACATGCCTCACTTTGCTTCCCTTCCCACATGTCTCACTGTGCTTCCCTTCCCACATGTCTCACTGTGCTTTCCTTCCCACATGCCTCACTGTGCTTCCCTTCCCACATGCCTCACTGTGCTTCCCTTCCCACATGTTCACTGTGCTTCCCTTCCCACATGTCTCACTGTGCTTTCCTTCCCACTTCCTGCCCCACTGCGCTTCCCTTCCCACATCCCACATGCCTCACTCTGCTCCCATTCCCACATCTTTCACTATGCTCTCTTTCCCCATCCCACATGCCTCACTGTGTATTCCCCTTCCCTTCCCACATGCCTCACTCTGCTCTCCCTCCCACATGCCTCTCTGTGCTCCCTCTTCTCACATCCCTCACTGTACTCCCCTTCCCACATGCCTCACTGTTCTTCCCTTCCCACATCCCACATGCCTCACTGTGCTTCCCTTCCCACATCCCTCACTGTACTCCCCTTCCCACATGCCACATGCCTCACTGTTCTTCCCTTCCCACATCCCACATGCCTCACTGTGCTTCCCTTCCCACATCCCTCACTGTACTCCCCTTCCTACATCCCACATGCCTCACTGTACTCCCCTTCCTACATCCCACATGCCTCACTGTAGTCCCCTTCCCATATCCCACATGCCTCACTCTGCTCCCATTCCCACATCTTTCACTATGCTCTCTTTCCCCATCCTACATACCCCACTGTGTATTCCCCTTCCCTTCCCACATGCCTCACTCTGCTCTCCCTCTCACATGCCTCTCTGTGCTCCCTCTTCTCACATCCCTCACTGTACTCCCCTTCCCACATCCCACATGCCTCACTGTTCTTCCCTTCCCACATCCCACATGCCTCACTGTGCTTCCCTTCCCACATGTCTCACTGTGCTTTCCTTCCCACATGTCTCACTGTGCTTCCCTTCCCACATGTCTCACTGTGCTTTCCTTCCCACATGTCTCACTGTGCTTCCCTTCCCACATGTCTCACTGTGCTTCCCTTCCCACATGTCTCACTGTGCTTCCCTTTCCACATGTCTCACTGTGCTTTCCTTCCCACATGCCTCACTGTGCTTCCCTTTCCACATGCCTCACTTTGCTTCCCTTCCCACATGTCTCACTGTGCTTCCCTTCCCACATGTCTCACTGTGCTTTCCTTCCCACATGCCTCACTGTGCTTCCCTTCCCACATGCCTCACTGTGCTTCCCTTCCCACATGTTCACTGTGCTTCCCTTCCCACATGTCTCACTGTGCTTTCCTTCCCACTTCCTGCCCCACTGCGCTTCCCTTCCCACATCCCACATGCCTCACTCTGCTCCCATTCCCACATCTTTCACTATGCTCTCTTTCCCCATCCCACATGCCTCACTGTGTATTCCCCTTCCCTTCCCACATGCCTCACTCTGCTCTCCCTCCCACATGCCTCTCTGTGCTCCCTCTTCTCACATCCCTCACTGTACTCCCCTTCCCACATGCCTCACTGTTCTTCCCTTCCCACATCCCACATGCCTCACTGTGCTTCCCTTCCCACATCCCTCACTGTACTCCCCTTCCCACATGCCACATGCCTCACTGTTCTTCCCTTCCCACATCCCACATGCCTCACTGTGCTTCCCTTCCCACATCCCTCACTGTACTCCCCTTCCTACATCCCACATGCCTCACTGTACTCCCCTTCCTACATCCCACATGCCTCACTGTAGTCCCCTTCCCATATCCCACATGCCTCACTCTGCTCCCATTCCCACATCTTTCACTATGCTCTCTTTCCCCATCCTACATACCCCACTGTGTATTCCCCTTCCCTTCCCACATGCCTCACTCTGCTCTCCCTCTCACATGCCTCTCTGTGCTCCCTCTTCTCACATCCCTCACTGTACTCCCCTTCCCACATCCCACATGCCTCACTGTTCTTCCCTTCCCACATCCCACATGCCTCACTGTGCTTCCCTTCCCACATCCCTCACTGTACTCCCCTTCCCACATGCCACATGCCTCACTGTTCTTCCCTTCCCACATCCCACATGTCTCACTGTGCTTCCCTTCCCACATCCCTCACTGTACTCCCCTTCCTACATCCCACATGCCTCACTGTACTCCCCTTCCTACATCCCACATGCCTCACTGTTCTTCCCTTCCCACATCCCTCACTGTACTCCCCTTCCTACATCCCAATGCCTCACTGTTCTTCCCTTCCCACATCCCACACCACTGTACTCCCCTTCCTACATCCCACATGCCTCACTGTTCTTCCCTTCCCACATCCCACACCACTGTACTCCCCTTCCTACATCCCACATGCCTCACTGTTCTTCCCTTCCCACATCCCACACCACTGTACTCCCCTTCCCACATCCCACATGCCTCACTGTTCTTCCCTTCCCACATCCCACACCACTGTACTCCCCTTCCTACATCCCACATGCCTCACTGTACTCCCCTTCCCATATCCCACATGCCTCACTCTGCTCCCATTCCCACATCTTTCACTATGCTCTCTTTCCCCATCCTACATAACCCACTGTGTATTCCCCTTCCCTTCCTACATGCCTCACTCTGCTCTCCCTCCCACATGCCTCTCTGTGCTCCCTCTTCTCACATCCCTCACTGTTCTTCCCTTCCCACATCCCACATGCCTCACTGTGCTTCCCTTCCCACATCCCTCACTGTACTCCCCTTCCTACATCCCACATGCCTCACTGTACTCCCCTTCCTACATCCCACATGCCTCACTGTAGTCCCCTTCCTACATCCCACATGCCTCACTGTTCTTCCCTTCCCACATCCCTCACTGTACTCCCCTTCCCACATCCCACATGCCTCACTGTTCTTCCCTTCCCACATCCCACACCACTGTACTCCCCTTCCCACATCCCACATGCCTCACTGTTCTTCCCTTCCCACATCCCACACCACTGTACTCCCCTTCCCACATCCCACATGCCTCACTGTTCTTCCCTTCCCACATCCCACATGCCTCACTTTGTTCTCTTTCCCCATCCTACATGCCTCACTATACTCCCCTTCCCATATCCCACATGCCTCTCTGTGCTCCTCCTTCCCACACTGTGCTTCCCTACCCTCATCCCACATGCATCACTCTGCTCCGTTTCCCACATGCCCATGCCTCACTGTACTCTTCACCTCACATCCCACATGCCTCACTTTGCTCCCCATACCTCGTGAGTCACCGTGCTCCCCTTCCTCCTTACACTCCCCTGATCTGCTCCTCCTTCTAGGCCCTCATCAGTCCACACCATCCACACCCCCTATGGAAACTTAGCTCCATACAATGACTACCTGGAAAGGTGCCCCCGTGCTGCTGTTGGGCTGCAGGAACTGAGGAGGCGGCGGGGCTATGTGTTCACTCCTTAGATCTCTCAGCCAGTGAACCATAGTAATGCCCTAATTCATATTATGCCCCATAATAATTCCCTAGTTTATTTTATAAACCATCATAGTTTACATGATGTCACAATATATGGCTGCCAGTACAAATTATGCCACACAGTACCCCCAATTCACATTATGCCATAGTGTCCCCAGCTCATATTATGCCACATTACCATGTCTCCTGTTTATTCTGTGCCACATTAGAGTGCCCTCCAATTCATATTATGGGTGGGATGTACTAAAGGGAAAATGCTATAAAACCCCACGTTTTTGGGGGTTTTATTGCATTTTCGTATGTACTATCACCCGACCGCCGCCTGCTTCTTTTCGCCGGCCACCGCAACCCGCCGGAAATGCCGACCCCCCTTCCCCTCGGCATACCTTCCTCCAGGAAGCCTGGACCCGGAAGGTAATCTCCTCCTCCCCCTAGCAACACAGCCGGAGGTCCTTCCAGCAGCAGTGGGGAGGAGGAGGCGCCGGGGACAGCCTGCTGCCTGCTTCCCGTCTCACCAATCGGCAGCTGTCGATGATCGGCAAGCCGCTGGGGATTTGTGGATATTCTTCATTTTAAAAATCCGCAATTTACGGATCTCGACTGGTTTTGGTCGGGATCGGGGAGTCGAGATTTTTAAACTTGTTTAATATTCCAGATTCCACCGACGCGGGCCGTTTGGGAAATGGGAAATTGCAACAATATGTCAATAATATATGGATCCATAAGTTATTATTAGATAAAAATGTCTTATCAAGGCAGTTTGCACTCCTGCAGAGTCTTCACCACCTGATTAGAAGACACTAGAGGAAGGGACATGTGGCAAACTAAGGTACTTACTATATGCATTTGGAAGAGATTCTGCTCTCACTCCTGCTAGCAGATTTCAGGGTGGGGTGTATTCAGGCAGGTCAAACATAACTCTTGGCCAAGTAAGCCTTATATAGGAAAGGAGAGAGCAGTCAGACTCAGGGAGGGAATAAAGCATGGGTTTAATACCAGCCAATTAGCATAGACCTTGGGTGGAGCTTAGGGTTTATAAAGGTGCAGTTTCCTGCGGGCAGGGTGACACTGACACATGTTGGTCAAGCTATCAGATCTAACAGAGCGGTTCATCTTCTATGTGCTTTATTATTTGATATCTTGACAATAAATTGCAAGGGAAGAAGAGGAAGAAGAGGCAAATGAGGAGGAGGAGGCGAATGAGGAGGCGGAGGAAGAGGAAGAAGAAGAAGAAGAAGAAGAATTGTTTATTGGTGTCTGTGAGGATTGTGGTTTCCCATTTATAGTCCCTAAAGTTATTATTTGAGTGCTAAAACATGCAGGGCCTGGTGCAGAGCTAGATGGAAATGCAGCATGTGTCATATTTGCCGACTTTCTGGCTGATCCCTTATGGAGGGAGCAGCCATATCAGCTCACCAGGGGGCGGGGCTCTGCATTAGAGGCTGGTCTGGGGGCACGGAGATGAAACGTTTCATCTTGGCCACGCCTCCCGCTAATGCCCACATTCACCTCAAATCACATCTTCGCCCTGCCCACTTTTCCCCGATGCGGGCGGGTACGGGTACAAGCAACTTGCGGGACGCTTCCCCACTTTTCCGGGTAGCCAGGAGTGCCACACAATTTTTAGGAGACTCTTGGTCATTCCAGGAGAGTAGGTAAGTAGTATGGTATGTGCTCCCACATTCGGTTTACAAACAAAATGTAAAAATGTGTATGTTCTCAGTTCACCCATACATAAGGTGCACCTACCCCCGGGTGTGGTATTGAAAGTCGACAGTAAATAGGTCGACAATGTCTAGGTCGATCACTATTGGTCGACAGTAACTAGGTCGACAGAGTGTCTAGGTCGACAGGGTCTTTAGGTCGACATGTTCTAGGTCGACAGGTCAAAATGTCGACATGAGTTTTTAATGTTATTTTGGTGTCGTTTTCTTCGTAGAGTGACCGGTAACCCCAATTAGTGCACCGCGTCCCCTCGCATGGCTCGCTTCGCTCGCCATGCTTCGGGCATGGTGCCTTCGCTCCGCTACCGCTTTGCTCAGCACAGATTACCGTTCCAATCGTAGTCCACGTGGATCGTTAAGTATGAAAAGGTTCAAAAAAAGAAAAAAAATTGTGAAAAACTCATGTCGACCGTTTGACCTGTCGACCTAAAACATGTCGACCTAAAGACCCTGTCGACCTAGACACCCTGTCGACCTAGTTACTGTCAACAAATAGTGGTCGCCCTAGACATTGTCGACCTAGTTACTGTCGACTTAGAGACCGGATCCCCCTACCCCCTTATCTGTATGCTTATTTTTCTATTCAAGATCATCACAGTGTGATTGTACAGTGTATACTTGCAAAATCTAAATGATTAATAGCAGATTTTTTGCGCTTACATCCAACTCTGCATACAGTGGACGCAGTCCTCTCTAGACTCTCTAACTACACAAATGTGATTTCTTTGTTTTTTTATCTGTAATAAATTTGCAAAAATCACACACAAAATAAAAACGTTTTTCACGTTGTCAATATGGGGTATTGTGTGTAGAATTTTGAGGGGAATAAAATTATTTATTCCAGTTTGGAATAAGGCTGTAACATAACAAAATGTGGAAAAAGTGAAGAGCTGTGAATACTTTACTGATGCACTGTATAGGATCGGTACATATTTAAATTAATACACTTAATAAACAGAACTTTTTTTATGGAAAGAAAAAAAATAGATTACACATGCATGCTATAATAACATTTGGCAACTTTATATCCAAAGCAAACAACTCCCCAAACACAATAAATAAGCCTAAAACTAATACTAACTCTACTAATAAACTATGAAATAAAAGGATTGTAACTAAAGTTATAATCTAAACTAAGTTTGCTGTACTGAAAGGGCCAAACATCTCATATTGGCCAATGTTTTAAATCATAAATGAACATTTAAATTTTTTATTTTTAAATCCTACTATTAATAAGATTCATAAACAGATATTTATTGTTTCATCATGTTTTTCAGATTATTGAGAATTAAATTCTGTTTCTTAGGTGATGAACTAGCACCATCTAGTGGTGATAATGTTTCTTAGGTGATGAACTAGCACCATCTAGTGCAGTGAATTTCAACCTTTTTTTACTCGCGGCACACCGAACAATGGCCCTCATTCCGAGTTGATCGCTCGCAAGGCGAATTTAGCAGAGTTGCTCACGCTAAGCCTACGCCTACTGGGAGTGTATCTTAGCTTCTTAAAATTGCGACCGATGTATTCGCAATATTGCGATTACAAACTACTTAGCAGTTTCAGAGTAGCTTCAGACTTACTCGGTATCTGCGATCAGTTCAGTGCTTGTCGTTCCTGGTTTGACGTCATAAACACACCCAGCGTTCGCCCAGACACTCCCCCGTTTCTCCGGCCACTCCTGCGTTTTTTCCGGAAACGGTAGCGTTTTTATCCACACGCCCCTAAAACGCTGTGTTTCCGCCCAGTAACACCCATTTCCTGTCAATCACACTACGATCGCCGGAGCGAAGAAAAAGCCGTGAGTAAAAATACTATCTTCATGGTAAAATTACTTGGCGCAGTCGCAGTGCGATTATTGCGCATGCGTACTAAGCGGAATTTCACTGCGATGCGATGAAAATTACCGAGCGAACGACTCGGAATGAGGGCCAATATTTTAAAATTGACAAGGCACACCACCAGTACCCCACAGAAAAAAACATACACACATTGGCCTACACAGAAAAAACAATCACATTGCTCCCCACATAAATCATGTTGCTCACACATAAATCAATCACATTTCTCCCCACATAAATCCTATTGCTCCCCACATGAATTATTCACATTGTTCCCCCCATAAATCCTTATTCTCCCCACATAAATCCTATTGCTCCCCATGGGTTGGCTGGCTGGGTGGTGAGATGCGGCGGCCGTGACCTATGATATCACACCGCCGCGTCATCAAGGCACAGGTCACGGCCGGAGCATGACTGATCCTCTAAGAAGAGCCTGGGCCAACAGGTCACTCTGAAGGTACAGGAAGCTGCTCTGGCTCCGCGGCACACCTTGCAAATGGTCGCGGCACACTAGTGTGCCACGGCACACTGGTTGAAAAAGCCTGATCTAGTGGTTATAATGTTTCTTAGGTGATGAACTAGCACCATCTAGTGGTGATAATGTTTCTTAGGTGATGAACTAGCACCATCTAGTGGTTATAATATAGTACGGCGGAACCTGTTAGAAGTTGAACCATACAAATTCTCAAACTATGGGGGTCATTCCGAGTTGATCGTTCGCTAGAAACTTTTTGCAGCGCTGCGATCACGTTAAATCTTGGCAAAACTGTTACAATTTTCCAGAAATTTGGCTTTTTAACAGTATTGAATGTGTCTGGGTGTTTTGTAACGTCATATATTGTTTTTTGTTTAGAGGGAAGAACATTGGCTCAGGAGGTGGAATAATCCCTGTAAAGCTCTCAGAGATGGTTTTATTGGACCACAATAAACATATTTTAGGAGGATGGGACCAACAGTTGTGAGAACATTGGGGCTGAGACCAGTTGCTGTGTCATATTTTCCAAGTTTTTGTACCCTGCACGGCCAGTATGCATGGAAATGCATGATTGCTGAGACAATTTGGACATAATAACCCTTACTTTCACGTAGCCAATGTACCACAATGTGGCCCCTGGTAACTAACCAGGTCTGCAGATATACATAAACAGGCATATAATTAGCACCACAAACAGACTATGGGTCTAGTGGAGCAGAGAAAAGCCCTTTATCAGTGATTACAGGGCTTTTCACTGCTACCTCCTATACACTGAAGGGGTTACCGTAGAGAAATCCCAGATTTCTCCAGTGGTGCCCCTGGTGTAGACATTGCTCCGCCATACAGTAGTATGGGGAGAGCGATTCATAGAAGCATGGAAAGCTCAGCTTTCTGTTTTGCTTCTCCAAAAACATTTGCTTTCTCAAGGTGGCGTAAGGAGATTTGTTAAGGGGGAAGAGCAGTGTCTCTCCGCCTCCTCCCCGTTCTCTCCGCCGCCTTATTTGATAGCAGCCAATCAGAGGAGTCCAGGGCATACACATATGCCGGGTCTCCTCCTCCCGACTACCCGCTGCCTCAGTGCTCATTTGCTCTGCCACTACCCCGCCACCATTAGTAAGGTGACCCGACATATTCATATGCCGGGCCGCCACCTCTTAACTTTCTACTGCTCCCTCGTTCTGCTCCACACCAACCGCCTCTTTATTTTAGTAAGGTGACCCGACACAAGCATATGCCTGGTCACCACCTCTTAACTGCCTGCTGCCCTCTGCTCACCCCGTGCACTGCCCCACACACACCACAGCGCTGACATGAAATGACCCAGTGGCCGGTGCATACGCAGGAAGGACAGCCTTACCAAATCCAGAGGACCACAGGAGAAGACTGCATCACCGGAGCTCTGGTTACCAATCACATTGCAGGAAATACATAAATTTAAACTAAATAAAGCTATTTATCATATTGAAGTGATGCGATATATAGTGAAAAGTGAACATATTTTTACATAGCTACATGAGTAGATCCCTAGGTGCGAATACAGCATGGTGAAGATGATGATGATGACAACGACAACTGAGGCAATATGGACATTCTTCCATTGGATGATTACAAAGACACCCACACATTTGCCAACACTGCTCTCATTAAGCGTACTTATAATAGATAATTAGGTAAACACATATTTGTGACACCTACTTCTGATGAAGCTGCCTTGAACAGTGAAACGCGCTAGCCATCCAAACCATTCCAGTTGGGCTACATCTACAGTAGGGGTGGGCAACATGCGGCCCGCGGGCCGGATGCGGCCCGCGGACCGATCCTGCCTGGCCCGCTGTGCCCCACCAGAGTACATTGACAAGAGGCCCGACAGGCCGCTTGTCATTGCACTGCTCGCAGACGCGGCGCCGCTGAGGAAATCCCGGTCACGTCACATGGTCAGCTGACCGGGATTTCCTCTATCTCATGCGCTGGGCGTCACGGGGGCGGCGCTGGGCGTCACGGGGGCGGTGCTGGGCGGGCACTGCAGAGTGGGACTCGGAGCAGAACGAAGCGGCCAGTGGGGAGCACAAGCGGAGGCCAGTGGGGAGAAGAAACGGTAGCCAGCGGGGAGAAGCAGCATCAGCAGCAGCAGCAGCGCGGATCATCACTGACAGTGGGGATCGTCACTGACAAATAGGTAAACCCCCTGGATAAAGCTAAAGCTGCCCTATAAGTTATGGGGAGGGGAGTTAAAAACGGTTGTATGGGTTTAGGGGAGTGGGGGGGGGGGGGGAGGGTAAGGACTGCTATATAGGTTTAGGGGAGGGTGGGGAAAGGGGGGTAGGGACTGTCTGCCGTAATGTGTAAAAACGGGGGCCCTGTCTGCCGTAATGTGTAAAAACGGGGGCGCTGTCTGCCGTAATGTGTAAAAACGGGGGCGCTGTCTGCCGTAATGTATAAAAACGGGGGCGCTGTCTGCCGTAATGATAAAAACGGGGGTGCTGTCTGCAGTAATGTGTAAAAACGGGGGGTGCTGTCTGCCGTAATGTGTAAAAACGGGGGCACTGTCTGCCGTAATGTATAAAAACGGGGGCGATGTCTGCCGTAATGTGTAAAAAGGGGATGCTGTCTGCCGTAATGTATAAAAACGGGGACGCTGTCTGCCGTAATGTATAAAAGCAGGGGCGCTGTCTGCCGTAATGTATAAAAGCGGGGGCGCTGTCTGCCGTAATGTATAAAAGCGGGGGGCGCTGTCTGCCGTAATGTATAAAAGCGGGGGCGCTGTCTGCCGTAATGTATAAAAGCGGGGGCGCTGTCTGCCGTAATGTATAAAAGCGGGGGCGCTGTCTGCCGTAATGTATAAAAGCGGGGGCACTGTCTGCCGTAATTATAAAAATGGGGGTGCTGTCTGTCGTAATCTGTAAAAAGGGGACGCTGTCTGTCGTAATGTGTAAAAAGGGGGACACTGTCTGCCATAATGTGTAAAAAGGGCACGCTGTCTGCCGTAATGTGTAAAAAGGGATCTCTTTTTGAGTATTTTGTGTGTGGCCCTCGAATATTCGCTGGAAGTGTTAAGCGGCCCCCCAGCTGAAATAATTGCCCACCCCTGATCTACAGAGACACTCGGGAACCCTGGGATTTACTGTAAAATTTGGATAAGTACCACGGAGGTGCTCTGTTATCAGGAGTACCTTATCTACGCCACTTTCCAGATGCCTACTGCCACTTCTGTGTTTAGAACCACCTGGTCCCGCATTGTACGACACATAGCTGCAGGATCAGCTCTTCATTCCGTTACAGACATTAAAGTGCAGTCATTATCTACACCCAGTATGGACTGCTAAGAGAAATACACATCGTGGAATTGGTTACGATTACTCCATTTCCCAAAGGGTCATCCTAAAATTCTATCCACAACAGAGACTGTAAGAGTCTCATTCTAAACAGCCACACACTCATCACCCCAGACCATACCCTAAGCCATACAGGGTACACCACTTTTTTTCTCAGCATGGGCCGTATGTGTTCCTCACTCCAGGGCTGGTTCTAGACCTTGTGGAGCTCAGGGCATCAATTTCCTTTGGCACCTCCCCCTTATTTAAAATAGGGATAGTGCACCAAAAATATAGGGGCATGGCTTCATGGGGAAGGGGCGCAGCCATAGAATAGTACCAATTCATATTACACTGCACAGTAGTGTCCGTTATTCACATTACACTGCACATTAGTACACCTTATACACATTATGTCGCACAGTAGAGCCCTTTATACACATTACTCCACAGTAGAGCCCCTTATACACATTACTCCACAGTAGAGCCCCTTATACACATTACTCCACAGTAGAGCTCCTTATACACATTACTCCACAGTAGAGCCCCTTATACACATTACTCCACAGTAGAGCCCCTTATACACATCATGCAATGATAGAGCCAATTATACACGTTAAACCACAGTTGAGCTGCTATGGAAGTAGATGTGAGATGAGGACAAGAGAGAGAGGTGAAGACAAGAGAGAAGGGTGAGAAGAAGAGAGAGAGAGGTGAGAATGAGAGAGAGAGGTGGATGAGAGAGAGAAAGGTGGACGAGAAGGAAAGAGAGAAAAGTGGACGAGAGAGAGAGAGAGAGAGGTGAGGACAACTCCTTTTCCCCGGCAATTAGTGGGCTCTTCCAGGCTGTTCCCTGCAGTGCTGACGGTGGCTATGTTCTGCTGCTGGGGCCAGGATCTGGGAATGCCCAGGTGATGGGTCTCATGCTCAGTTCCAGGGGCTGCACACCGGGTGCTTGTGGGTGTGTGGCTACATGTAGTTGCATGCGGCGTAGCCCAACGCTGTGGTGCTGCTGCTGCTCCATCCTCTCTCTCCGTGACCACTCTCAGAATGCTGTGCGCACCGGCATTCTGGGTAGGTGGCAGGGAAAGAGCTCACCGGCAGCAGTGCTGTGAGCCTGGGATGGATGAAAACAATATGGTGGTGGATGAGAGCAGGCGGGGTGCCTACAGCCACGCCGTCAGACCGCAACACCCTGGGTGATAGCCCTGCTTGCCCGCCCCTAGAACCGCCACTGGCTCACTCCTTACAACAGAGGTAGTTCCACCTCTGTCGGCACCTACTATAATGTCAATGCAAGTACAGTGAAGATGTAACTGGACTTCACACGTGTGTTCTGAAGAGCAGGCCGGAAGCCATGAGAGAATGGAGGCCCCGCAATGTAGTGTCCTTCCTCTGCACATAGAAAATACTGGAGCATGTTAGGATTTGGAGTTCCACGGGTTGCTCAAGCTCTGCTTTAAATTAAGGTTTTTTTTATTTCCTGTATATATATTTTTATTCAATAAATGAGCATAAGTTCAACATATGTACAACAGAAAAGAAAGTAATCTCATGTATATATATTTAGCATACTGTACAGGGATCCACAGAACGCCATCAGAAAGCCAGATTATGTGGTTCCTCACACAGCAGGAAAGAACCCGTGAGAACTTCTCCCATTACTTGTATATATAATACATGCACAATTTTATTAATTTACAATTTCCTTCTGAATAAGCTGAAACAAAAGACAGCACATACATGAGACAGACCCATGGGAAGGAAAAGGAAGAGTCTGAAATTTCAAGAACATATCAGGATTTTCCTAACTCTTGAGGGGTTTGCTATAGAAGATCTACACTGTCTAGACAGTAAAGACATGCATTGGTCAACAGGTACAATAGGTCAACAGTGGTTAAGGTCAACAGGGTCAAAAGGTTGACATGGCAATGGTCGACACAAAAATGGTCAACAAATGTTTTCTTTTTGGCCACATCTTGTATATTTCATGTTCTGTGACCACCACCACCAGCAGTAATGTAGACCATCACTTGCTTCGCTATCCTTTCTTCAGTAAAAGGTTACTATTCATGATTCTAGTGCATGTAGATAATAAATCAAGCAATTTGTGTGTCGACCATTGTCATGGTGTTGACCATTTTCATGTCAACATTTTGAACCTGTGTCGCTCTTAAGCACTGTCTTCCTTTCATCTGTTGACTTAAGACATTTTGACCATATGGTGTCAACCTATTGACAGTGTATCATCCAGATGCCCTCTTGGGAAGTTGGAATGTAGGTCCCTGCTCACCATAAAGGGACATCACCATGGTGAATGGGGGTCAATGGTTCGCATAGAAATGTAAAGATCAATTCGGGGAGCACCTCAGAATTTTTTTGTTTGTCTCATTACAGCTCGGACAACACTGGGAGGGGATCCGGTTTTTAGGTCAACATGCATTGAGTCGACATGGTCAATAGGTGGACATGGTCACTAGGTCAACTTGGCACAGGTCCACACATGAAAAGGTCGACATTTTAATGTTTGTTTGTTACTTTACAATCCACACGGACTACGATTGGGAATAGTAATGGCATGGAGAGTGCAGTGAGAAATGTGAGGGGACATAGGGGGTCATTGACCCGTTTGCTCGCTGTTTTTTGTCGCAGCTGAGCGAACGGGCGCTACAGTGCACCGGCGCATGCCAGACGGCCGAAGGCCATAGCAAGGATGCGATCGCCTCTGCCTGATTGACAGACATAGGTGGTCGCTGGGCGGGAGGGGGCGGAACGTTTCGTGGGAGCAGTCCGGCCAACGCAGGCGTGGCCGGACCGAACGGGGGGCGGGCCACAGCAACTGTGTGACGTCACACGCAGCTGCTGCGGGCCGGGGAGCAATGAGTAGCTCACGGCCAGCACGCTAAAGCTGCGCTGGCCGTGAGCTACTGTTGAAGTGCAATGGCATCGCCGCTGTATGATGCTTTTGCACTTCTGCAGGGGGGGGGCGGCACTGACATGCGGGGCGGACTAGTGTGAGTGATTGTAGCTGTGCTAAATTTAGCACAGCTACGATCAACTCGGAATGATCCCCATGGTGCACTAATTGGGGTTCCCGGTCACTTTACAAAGAAAACAACACCCAAAAATGTATAAAAAACTCATGTCAACTTTTTTCCATGTCAACCTAATGACCGCGTCTACCTATTTCAGACGCCGACCTAGTCACTGTCGACCAATAGTGGTCGACCTAGTTACTGTCAACCCTATGATCCACACCCGCTGGGAGATAGTATCTGCACTATGGTGAAACCTCACATGGAGCCGGTGGAGGAAGGTCAAGAACATTTTGGTACAAAAGGTGATTATTGAATGTTTTTCCCAGGGGTTTAGTGGTCCTTCACAAGGAAACATACACAACCAGGTAGAGAAGGAAGGAAGACATGCCAAACCACGCATTTGTGAAACTAAGAGAATTAAAAGAATATCTGTTAGGGACAGAAAGGGGATAGTTACTACGGAAACACATAAAACAATACCCTCAACAAATGCCGCATTGTCAGACCAGGAAACAGGTATATTTACATAGCAATCTGGAAGGAGGTTTGGTGGGAAATGAAAAGGAAATAATCAGTTATTTTCATTCTTTCCAACTTGTGGTTAATCAGCGTAAAAGTATCCATGCAAAATATGCGTATTAATTACAACAGCTTTGTACTGTAGGCTGTTGGGAAACATTTGCTTTGCGGAAGAGGTGACTACATCGTACACTGTACATAAATCTTAATTCCCTCCAGGCACTTAGTAAAAAAAAACAAAAAACGCTGTCACGCTGCTACCAGGAGGCTGCGATGTTCCTTTCTGAGACCGGTATATATAAAACAGAAAGGCAGCAGTGGCATAAAGGCATACAGCTTTATGCCATCTCACCCCCTGCACCTCTCACTCTCTCCCCATCTCACCCCCTGCACCTCTCACGTCTCACCGCCTATCTCACCCTAGCGCCTCTCACTCCCTTATCTCACCCTAGTGCCTCTCACTCCCTCCCCATCTCACCCCCTGCACCTCTCACTCTCTCCCCATCTCACCCCCTGCACCTCTCACTCTCTCCCCATCTCATCCCCTGCACCTCTCACCGCCCATCTCACCCTAGCGCCTCTCACTCCCTTATCTCACCCTAGTGCCTCTCACTCCCTCCCCATCTCACCGCCTGTTCCCTCTCACTCCCCCATCTCACCCTAGCGCCTCTCACTCCCTCCCCATCTCACCCCCTGTTCCTCTCACTCCATCTCACCCTCTGCTCATCTCACCACCTGCTTCTCTCACTCACCCATCTCACCCCCTGCACCTCTCACTCACACCCACATCTCACCCCCTGCTCCTCTCACTCCCCCATCTCACCCCCTTCCAATCCCACCCCCTGCTCCTCTCACTCCATCTCACCCTCTGCTCATCTCACCACCTGCTTCTCTCACTCACCCATCTCACCCCCTGCACCTCTCACTCACACCCCCATCTCACCGCCTGCTTCTCTCACTCACCCATCTCACCCCCTGCACCTCTCACTCACACCCACATCTCATCCCCTGCTCCTCTCACTCCCCCCATCTCACCCCCTGCACCTCTCACTCACACCCACATCTCACCCCCTGCTCCTCTCACTCCCCCATCTCACCCCCTTCCAATCCCACCCCCTGCTCCTCTCACTCCATCTCACCCTCTGCTCATCTCACCACCTGCTTCTCTCACCCCCCATCTCAAACCCTGCTCCTCCCACTCCATCTCACCCCCTGCTTCTTTTACAACCCCCCAGCTGACCCCATCTCACCCCCTGCGTCCTGAGAGCCTGGAGCATCGGGTCACGGCTACAGACTTGCGGACCGGCTGCTATTCAAAAAAAGGGGCTGCACAGCCGCACTTTGAAATGGGATCAGTACGTAATCCCGCTGGACGGGATCCCGGCGGTCGAAATACCGACGCCGGGATCCCGACCACACAATCCCGACAGGGGTGGCGAGCGGAACGCAGCCCCTTGCGGGCTCGCTTCGCTCACCACGCTGCGGGCATGGTGCCTCGCTACGCTCGGCACACTATTATATTCTCCCTCTATGGGTGTCGTGGACACCCACGGAGGGAGAATATGTCGGGATTGAGGCGGTTGGGATTCCGGCGTCGGTATTTCGACCGCCGGGATCCCGTCCAGCGGGATGTTGACCGCATCCCTTTGAAACTGGCGCGGACTGCGCACAAATCACGGTTCGCAAGCTGCCAACCAATGAGAAGCTGCCACTTGCCAGCTTCTCATTAGCTGGTGGTCCGCGAGCCGTGACTAGCTCACGTCACATTTTGAAATAGCTGCCCCTTCCTTTCGCTGGCAATGCAGCCGGTCCGCAAGTCGGGATTGGCTGGCGGCCGCTGCCAACTTTACAGTGCTGCTGGGACCTGATGCTTAGTGAGCCGGGCAGAGGCGGAACTGGCTCTGCCTGCACTTAGAGGTGACGGAACGCAGTTCCGCTCTGTTCCGGCCCACTTTAACCACTGCCTCCAGGAAAATGGAAAGCCACAATATCATGATGGTTCCATCATCGATGGTCCCGTAAATCGTCTATTGATGTTTCTTTAAAAAAAAAAAAAAAAGGTTCTTCTATCTTTTTTTTTTTCTTTTTTATCAAATTGTGTTGGGAATGTATTAAATAGATGTTCATCTAATTCAATCATTAAATAAACAATTTCAGAGCAGTTTCTGAAAAAAATATTAGCCAGTTAAGTTGTTAAACAAGTTTTCCGGTATCAGGTGATCAGAAGGACATTCCTTGTATATATGGTACTGTATATCAAATTAATGCACATGTGGGGGGGGGGGGGGGGGATTTGCATGCCTGGGCCTGCTCTCACAGGAACTACAAGATAACCTGCCAACACGTCGACAGAGAGAATGTTCATAGTATTATTTTACCCTAGCAAGTAGATATGCATAATGTCGACATTTTGAACATGTTGGCGTTCTGAATCATTCAACATTATAGTGTAGGCATTCCGAGTGTCGACATAGTATCTACATGCCCTACCATGAGCATGTCCTGCCATCAGCATTGCCTGGGCAGATCTAAAGTCTATGGGGGATATTCAATTCTTGTTAGAAACTGCCGTCTTGTCGGAAAGACAGCATTTTCCGGCAGGTTTAGGTCGGATGGGGTTCCGACCTATTCAATGCCCCTTGTTTTTTTCCGACAAGTCGGAAATTCCCGGCTTGTCGGAAAACAGGTGGATTGTCGAAATTCACGTGTTCTGCCGGAAACGTGGCCAAACCCGACAGGTTTTAGCTGTTTTTAGGTTTTAGTATTTCTGTCACTCACGTCAGCCTCTGCCCCAGAGGAGCTTACACTCTATATTCCTTAGCACATGGGGACACACACACACACACACACACACACACACACACATATTATGGCGAGTTTATCAGTCACTCACATCAGTCCCTGCCCCAGAGGAGCTTACACTCTATGGCCCTCATTCTGAGTTGATGGCACGTAGCAACTTTTTGCTGCTCGTGCAATCAACTAGACGCCGACTATGGGGGGAGTGTATATCTGCATAGCAAGGCTGCGATCGCTTGTGCAGCCCTGCTATGCTAAAAAAGTTTCCTGCAAAACAAGACCAGGGTCAGACCTACTTACCCTGTGTGACGGATCCAGCGACGAAGGTCCCGAGATTGACGTCAGACATCCGCCCTCCAAACGCCTGGACACGCCTGCGTTCGGATCTCCACGACCGGAAAACGGTGAGTATCCGCCCCGTAACGCCTCCCCGCTGTCAATCTTCTTGCGATCGTGCTAGCGATCACTTTCTTCTCTCTTCCTGACGTTGCCTGGTGACGGCTGTCGGTGGGCAACGAGCTGTGCATGCGCAGTTCTGACCCCTTCGCACCGCAGCGAAGAACCGCTGCGTGCGAACGGGTCGGAATGACCCCCTATATTCCCTAGCACAAGGACAAACACACACACACCTGCACACACACACACACACACACACACACACACACACACACACACACACACACACACAGTAATATTTTGTCAGAGTAACCTACCAATATGTTTCTGGAGCTTGGGAGGAAAATGGAGCAAACGTGAGAACATACAAACCCCACACAGATAGGACTTTGGTCAGGAATGGCTGATAGTAGTGCTAACCACTATGCCAGCCAAGCTTCCCCGATATATATATATATATATATATATATATATATGTATATATATATATATATATATATCTCTCCTATATATGTGCCCAAGTCTGTGACTCTGTGCTGGCCGTAACGCTGGGCGGAGTCACAGGCACAGATCTGGCCAGGAACAGTCCCCTCCCTCTCTCCGCCCAGTCCCCTCCCGATCTCCGCCCAGTCCCCTGTCTCCCTTCTCCCCGTACTGCCCCTGGTGAGTGGTGACACCGCAGCCGCTGACTGTGAGCGGAACTCACATTACCCGCCTCACAAACTCACAGTCTTGCGGCTGCCACTGAGTCAGGGAGACATGCTGAACAGTGACTCGCCCCCCACCCGCGGCAACCACCCGCATCTGCCCCCCTCCCGCGGCACTCCCGTCCCCTCCCCCTCCCGCAGCACCAACATCCGCAGCACTCCCGCCCAGAGTCTTCACTTTTCTAACACCCACTGCGGTGCGGTCGCGGTCGAAAAGGGGGCGTGGCTTCGCGTCCCGACCCCCGTTTTCGGCACGTTGTGGTTCGGGGGACACTGCTGAATCTGCAGTGCTGGCTTCTGCGCTGTGACAGGAGCCGGCACTTTGGTGTCACCCCTCAGAGGGTAACACACGGGTGCGGGCCGCACTCCCCGCACCCACGTTGTGGCGCCACTGCTCCTGCCCCCTCCCCCACCCGTAGCACAAACACCCACCGTCTCCACCCACCACCCGCGGCACTCCCGTCCCCTCCCCCACCCAGAGCACAAACACCCACGCAACCCACCCGCGGAACTCCCGCCCCCTCCCACACCCGTAGCACCAACACTCGCGGTAACCAACCGCATTCGCCCCCCACCCGCTGCACTCCCACCCTCTCCCCCACCCGCAGCACCAACACCCGCGCCACCTACCCACAGCACCCACCGCATCCACCCACCACCCGTGGCACTCCACCCCCTCCCCCACCCGCAGCACCAACACCCGCGGCACCCATCCACCCACCACCCGTGGCACTCCCCCCCCCCCCTCCCCCACCCGCTGCACCAATACGCGCACCACCCGCGGCACTCCCGTCCCCTCCCCCACCCAGAGCACAAATACCCGCGCCACCCACCCGCGGAACTCCCGCCCACTCCCCCAACCCGTAGCACCAACACCCGCGGCAACCAACCGCATTCGCCCCCCACCCGTGGCACTCCCACTCTCTCCCCCATCCGCAGTACCAACACCCGCGCCACCTACCCGCGGCACCCACCGCATCCACCCACCACCCGTGGCACTCCACCCCCTCCCCCACGCGCAGCACCAACACCCGCGGCACCCACCGCATCCACCCACCACCCGTGGCACCCCCCCCCCCTCCCCCACCCGCTGCACCAACACCCGCGGAACTCCCGTCCCCTCCCCCACCCAGAGCACAAACACCTGCGCCACCCACCCGCGGAACTCCCGCCCCCAACCCGTAGCACCAACACCCGCGGTAACCAACCGCATTCGCCCCCCACCCGCGGCACTCCCACCCTCTCCCACCCGCAGCACCAACACCCGCGGCACCCACCGCATCCACCCACCACCCGTGGCACTCCCCCCCCCCTCCCCCATCCGCAGCACCAACACCCGCACGACCCGCGGCACTCCCGTCCCCTCCCCCACCCAGAGCACAAACACCCGCGCCACCCACCCGCGGAACTCCCGCCCCCTCCCCCAACCCGTAGCACCAACACCCGCGGCAACCAACCGCATTCGCACCCCACCCGCGGCACTCCCACCCTCTCCCCCACCCGCAGCACCAACACCCGCGGCACCCACCGCATCCACCCACCACCCGTGGCACTCCACCCCCCCCCACCCGCCCCTGCAACCATAGCACCCTCACACCCACCCACCCCCAACCGCACCACCCCGGCTAACTGCCTCCTCCCCCACCCGCGGCAAAGCCGTGCAGAGGTTAACGGGGCGAAGCCCCTAAAGACGGTGTGAAGAGCGCCCGTAGGGCGCGATAAATCGCCTAGTATATATATATATATATATATATATTACTGATTTATTAGGATAAGCTTAGCTTTCTATGACGCTCTTCGGAATCGGAAGAGTTTACATTTAAGCATTTGGTAATCCAATGCTTGTTGCACAAACTGTCCTCAGGCTGTGTGATCACAGGAGCAGGAAGGGATAGGTGAGAAGGAGCTTTAAAAAAAAAAAAAAAAAAACGGAAACCTAATAGCTTTTGTCACTCTTAGGGAAACAACTGAATTGTAAGCTGTCCAACTTTCCATGATATATCCCAGACGCAGGTCGTGTATCTCGTATATAAATTTGCATTCTGAATATGTAGATTATTTAGTTTTTGATTGCTTGTGCAAACATCTATATATTAATAGCAGAAGGGCATATTTCTATGACGCCGTTGCCTAAGCAGGGCACATCATATACAGAATGAAAGCCCTTTGTCCGTAGATATGCAGAATTATATTGCCATTGTAATTGGTTGCTTGTTTCGCTAAGTGGCAAAACGTCTGCCTGTCATTTACAATGCATCAACATTGTGCTCTGGAAAATGCGACAATTGGTAATCTCTCCCTGTGAGATTATGCATATGCCCTACAGTCACAGCCATGGTGCGGCCCTGCTATTGTTTATAAAATAATTTGTTGTGTCTTGGTTTTTGTGTTCAGCCCTGGTGTATAACTGTCTGAAAGATAGGTACCTGTATATGATATTTTAGAAGCTGTCTACTTACAGTATGTGCAATTAACTGGTCTATTTAATAATGATTACTGTAGAGCTGTATTAAATGTCCGCTTTCTATATACAGTGTCTTCTTCTGATGATACTCCATTTTGCGTTCTGGAGAAATGGCTACGATGTAATGAAACGCGTAAGGGATCTATATTTAAAGAATGCACTTTGCAGCAGTCCCTCTACAGAAGTCCCTAGAAATGTGCACTTAGCACAGAGCGATGAAAAAAAAATTGCTGAAATCTTTCTCGTTACGGATTCCCGTGGCTGCAGACACCCATATAAATCTGTGCTGTTGAAACTTGATGTTCCTGTGAGTCAGAGCCGGCCCTAGGCATAGGCAAATTAAGCAAATGCCTAGGGGCACAAGGAGCTTCTGTTGATAAAAATGATATGCAGCATGCCTATATTCTGTGTGTGACTGCGGCTGTATTTCCATACGATATGTTACAGTTACAGTGTATTACTGGAAATCACTGTAATGTAGCATTTCGTATGCAGATACAGCCACAGTCACACACAGAATATAGGCATGCAGCATATCATTGTAATCAGCAGAAGCTGCTTGTGCGTACTAGTCACATAGCAATGCAAATAACACACATTTACTGCAAAAAAAGGCGCACAACGTTAGCAGAGCTGCCAGCTGATTCACGCCAGTCACCTCCTGCTGCATGGTGTATTGAGGCAAGATGTATGAGCACACATCTGTATCCAAGCAGAGGCAGAGGTCACAGTGTTAGCGGCCATGTGAGTGCTGTGTGCGGGTGGGTTGGTTGTGCAGTAGTGTTCAGAATATGTGTAAGGAGCATTATGTGTGTCATGTAAAAATGCATTAATAATGTGCAACATATTTGTAAGGGGAACTATGTGTGTCCTTATGTGTATAAGGGCATTAATAATGTGCAGCATATGTGTAACAGGGTACTACTGTATGTGTGTCATTATGTGTATAGGGGCACTAATAATGTGCAGCAAATGTGTAGGGGGCACTATGTGTGTCATTATGTGTATAATGGCATTAATAATGTGCGGCATATGTGTAAGGGACAATAGCCCTCATTCTGAGTTGATCGCTCGCTAGCTGCTTTTAGCAGCAGTGCAAATGCTAAGCCGCCCCCTCTGGGAGTGTATGTTAGCTTAGCCGAAGTGCGAACGAAAGGTTAGCAGAAGAGTGCTGACATTTTTTCAAGCAGTTTCAGAGTAGCTGCAGACCTACTCCTACCTTGCGATCACTTCAGTCTGTTTAGTTCCTGTTTTGACGTCACAAACACGCCCTGCGTTCGGCCAGCCACTCTCCCGTTTCCCCAGGCACGCCTGCGTTTTTAACTGGCACGCCTGCGTTTTTTAGCACACTCCCGGAAAACGGTCAGTTACCTCCCAGAAACGCCCCATTCTTGTCAATCACTCACCGATCAACAGAGCGACGAAAAAGAATTGATCGGCCTTGTGTAAACCTGCATAGTTTTTTGCGAAAGTACGTCGCGTGTGCGCACTGCGGCGCATACGCATGCGCAGAAATGCCGATTTTTTTTGCCTGATCGCTGCGCTGTGAACAACGTCAGTTAGCGATCAACTGGGAATGACCCCCATTATGTGTGTCATTATGTGTATAAGGGCATTAATAATGTGCGGCATATGTGTAAGGGACATTATGTGTATAAGGGCATCAATAAAGATTGGCATAATGTGTAAGGCGCATTATGTTTATAAGGACATATTAATGTCCTTATAAACATAATGCGCCTTACACATTATGCCAACCTTTATGTCATATGTGTGTCATATGTGTAAGGGACATTACTGTGTGGTATTATTTGGGGCATTACTGTGTGGTGCAATTTGAATCCCAGCAAGCACACACCCTGTTTTGGGCTTGCGCGCCGAATGTGCGCACTGTTTCTATTTAACATATAGGGTGTAGGAGCACAAAAATGAGGCCTGCTAAGGGCGAGGGGTGATGCTGCTGGGAAAGGGGTGCTGTGTCAAAGGCGGAACTAGCTCTGGGGCTATGGGGCACCAGCCAAAATCTTGCCTAGGGCAGTGACGTAACTAGACATTTTAGCGCTGTGTGCAAGAAACGGCAACAGTGCCCCCCCTAAACGCAAAATGGCGTCAGTGCGTGCCGTAGGCGCGCGCAAAAAATATAGGCGCGTGGCTTCACGGGAAAGGGGTGTGGCCACAAAATAATACCAATTCATATAATGGTGCACAGTAGTCTCTATTATTCAAATTATGCCGCACAGTAGCGCCACTACACCAGGTAGAGCCCCTTTTACACATTACGGCAGACAGCGTCCTCTTATTACACATTACGGCAGACAGCGTCCCCTTTTTTACACATTACGGCAGACAGTGTCCCCCTTTTTTATACATTACGGCAGACAGCCTCCCACTTTTTTTATACATTACGGCAGACAGCGTCCCCCTTTTTTTATACATTACGGCAGACAGTGTCCCCCTTTTTTTATACATTAAGGCAGACAGTGCCCCCCTTTTTTTATACATTACGGCAGACAGTGTCCCCCTTTTTTTATACATTACGGCAGACAGAGTCCCCTTTTTACACATTACGGCAGACAGCGTCCCCCTTTTTTACACATTACGGCAGACAGCGTCTCCCTTATTACACATTAAGGCAGACAGCGTCTCCCTTATTACACATTAAGGCAGACAGCGTCCCCTTTTTTACACTGCAATTTAGATTGCAGATTGTACTAACCACACCCAAATCTGTCTCTCTCTGCACATGTTAAATCTGCCTCCCCTGCAGTGAACATGGTTTTGCCCAACTGCTACACAGTTTCTGCTGCGATCAACTCAGAATTACCCCCATAGAATGTGACGGCAGATAAGAACCACTTGGCCCATCTGGTCTGCCATGTACACACAGTCACTTACACACTAGGGTTCATTTTTTAGCGGGAGCCATTTAACCCATCAGTATATTTTTGGATTGTGGGAGGAAACTAAAGTACACGTCGGAAACCCATGCAAGCATGGGGAGAACATACAAACTCCACACAGGGCCATGGTGGGAATTGAACCCATGTGTTGTGAGGCAGTAATGCTAACCATTACACCATCCATACATTATGATTATTAATATCACTTATGTTCTGTGACCAGTAGCGGATCTTGCCACGGGCAAGCAGGACTTTTGCCCGGGGCGCCGCCTTCCGGAGGGCGCCGCACCGTGGCAAGATCCGCTACTGCTGCCCGCTGTGTTCCCCGTCCGCCTCCGCTGACCGCTGCCGTCCCCGTCCGCCTCCTGTGAAGGGAACTAGACGCATAGCGTCTAGTTTCCCTTCGTGGAGAGGACCTTTTGCTGTGCGGTGCGCAATGACGTCATCGCGCACTGCTCAGCATTCAAGCGGCGCTAGCAATGTTCAGGGGGCGTAACTGACCACGCCCCCTGTATTAGGCCACGCCCATTTTCCTGCCCGGGGCGCAGAGAGCCCTTGAACCGGCCCTGTCTGTGACAATATCCAAATTATCCAGCACAGGGAACAATTGCTTTACGTGTGCACTACAGAAATACCAAAGTAAAATAGAATATTCTGACTTCACAGTTATTAGGAACATATCTTACACTCTGTTGCTTTGAGCAGCTATTACGCATCTAGAATAATTAGAATAGTTGTATAGGCCATCATTACCACCTATTAAATCTTCAGTTCATGTATTTATAATGAGAAGACGTCAAGTTTAAAATAGAATAAAAAATTATAATTAGGCAGTGAACAGTAATGGCCCGTACACACACTGGCCGAGATATCGGCCGTTCTCTTGAACGGCCGATATATCGCGGGTCCGTCGGCCAGTGTGTACGGCCGATACGTCTGTGAACTCCGTCGTTCACAGACGTATCGCGTCGGCCCCGCAGCACTGCCGACGGTCAATATATCTATCGATATATTGGCGCGTCGCTGTGTGTGTACGGCGGCCGACCGCTCGTACACAGTTCATGACGTCAGTCCCCGACGGATCAGGCAGTGTGTATGCTCAGCACACTGCCCGATCCGTCCATAGATATATCTGCCGATCAATTGATCTGCAGATATCTCTTTCCAGTGTGTACCCACCTTAAGACCGGTCACTCTCCAAAACTTTTAATATATAAAGATTGTCTGTTAAGCAATATAAAGATTTTTTTTTTTTACAAAACAAAGTATATGTAAGCCGTTTTACATATAGTTTATATACAGGTTATTTGAATTGTCATTTACTCTATTGTAGATACATAAAAAAATAATAATAATAATAATAATTATAATTGTGACTTGTATGCAAGTCTGTGCCACACATTATTTACACAATGGTGATCTCTCGCCATTATAAGTTATTATTTTCATCTACCTCACAGGTTCTCAAACGCAGTCCTCAGGACCCCACACAGTGCATGTTTTGCAGGTCTCCTCACAGAATCAAAAGTGAAATAATTAGCTCCACCTGTGGACCTTTTAAAATGTGTCAGTGAGTAATTAATACACCTGTGTGGGCTCCCGAGGACTGAGTTTGAGAATCTCTGTAGTTGATCCTTGCAGAAACCGAGAACATTGACATTTGAACTTAAAAAAAAAAAGGGGAGGGAGAGTGGGTATTGGGTAGTGAAAGCAGCATCTGTGTGTCTGCTAATAACTCTCTGTCATCGGAAGTGCGCCAGGAGCAGGGAGAGAGCGATCACGGACAGCCAATGTGAAGGAGAGGGGACAGCCGCAGCAGCGCTGCTGCGGCTCCCTCCTCCTCTCCTGCGGCTGCCCCTGAAGCTGCTCCTCGCCGGCGGCAGCGCTCACACAAAGTCTGACTGACACAAATGAGTCAAACTGACTTATTACAATGCCGCTGATTTTAGGCAAAGGATGCGGCCAGTTGCGCCCTCAGGGCAACTGCGCTGTGTGCCAGGCACACCTGGCACACCACACACGTAGTTACGGCTCTGGCCTAGGGCATCATATTGGTTAGGGCCGGCTCTGCTGTGAGTGCAACAATGTATAAAGGTCATGCATTTTTGCTACCGATTATTTTGGCTATGAACTACGATCTCTGTCAGACCCTGGAGGGGCGTAACAAATTGGAATAGACTGCTCTTATGAAATGTTTTTAGAACCTCATTCCAGTTTACATTGATAGTAACTAAAATATATTTACATTGGCTTTGATCTGTTTATAGATAGCAATAACTATGCAACAAGCAAATACTTATCTGGTATGTTTTAAATTTGCTCGGTTTCCTGTTTTTATTGAGAATTAAAAAAAATATGTTGTTATTTCCAACTATTTCACAGATCATCATATTTTGATTTTAATATAACCAGTTATACTAGCACCCTGAAATGTTTAATACAGCGCTGACATACAACACTTCAACATTATACTCTCAGGACACATGTACTAAAACAGTCCCGGTGTCCACTCACACTCAGGACACATGTAATATAGACAGTCCCGGTGTCCACTCACACTCAGGACACATGTAATACAGACAGTCCTGGTGTCCTCTCACTCTCAGGACACGTGTAATACAGACAGTCCCGGTATCCCCTCACTCTCAGGACACGTGTAATACAGACAGTCCCGGTGTCCTCTCACTCTCAGGACACGTGTAATACAGACAGTCACTGTGTCCCCTCACACTCAGGACACATGTAATATAGACAGTCCCGGTGTCCACTCACACTCAGGACACATGTAATACAGACAGTCCTGGTGTCCTCTCACTCTCAGGACACGTGTAATACAGACAGTCCCGGTGTCCCCTCACTCTCAGGACACGTGTAATACAGACAGTCCCGGTGTCCCCTCACTCTCAGGACACGTGTAATACAGACAGTCCCGGTGTCCTCTCACTCTCAGGACACGTGTAATACAGACAGTCCCTGTGTCCCCTCACTCTCAGGACACGTGTAATACAGACAGTCCCGCTGTCCCCTCACTCTCAGGACACGTGTAATACAGACAGTCCCGGTGTCCCCTCACTCTCAGGACACGTGTAATACAGACAGTCCCGATGTCCCCTCACTCTCAGGACACATGTAATACAGGCAGTCCAGGTGTCCTCTCACTCTCAGAACACGTGTAATACAGACAGTCCCGGTGTCCCCTCACTCTCAGGACACATGTAATACAGACAGTCCCGATGTCCCCTCACTCTCAGGACACATGTAATACAGACAGTCCTGATGTCCCCTCACTCTCAGGACACGTGTAATACAGACAGTCCCGGTGTCCTCTCACTCTCAGGACACGTGTAATACAGACAGTCCCGGTGTCCCCTCACTCTCAGGACACATGTAATACAGACAGTCCCGATGTCCCCTTACTCTCAGGACACATGTAATACAGACAGTCCCGGTGTCCCCTCTCTCTCAGGACACGTGTAATACAGACAGTCCCGGTGTCCCCTCACTCTCAGGACACATGTAATACAGACAATCCCGGTGTCCCCTCACTCTCAGGACAGGTGTAATACAGACAGTCTCGGTGTCCCCTCACTCTCAGGACACATGTAATATAGACAGTCCCGGTGTCCACTCACACTCAGGACACATGTAATACAGACAGTCCCGGTGTCCTCTCACTCTCAGGACACGTGTAATACAGACAGTCCCAGTGTCCTCTCACTCTCAGGACACGTGTAATACAGACAGTCCCGGTGTCCCCTCACTCTCAGGACACATGTAATACAGACAGTCATGTCCCCTCACTCTGAGGACACATGTAATACAGACAGTCCTGATGTCCCCTCACTCTCAGGACACGTGTAATACAGACAGTCCCGGTGTCCTCTCACTCTCAGGACACGTGTAATACAGACAGTCCCGGTGTCCCCTCACTCTCAGGACACGTGTAATACAGACAGTCCCGGTGTCCCCTCACTCTCAGGACACATGTAATACAGACAGTCCCGATGTCCCCTCACTCTGAGGACACATGTAATACAGACAGTCCTGATGTCCCCTCACTCTCAGGACACGTGTAATACAGACAGTCCCGGTGTCCTCTCACTCTCAGGACACGTGTAATACAGACAGTCCCGGTGTCCCCTCACTCTCAGGACACGTGTAATACAGACAGTCCCGGTGTCCCCTCACTCTCAGGACACATGTAATACAGACAGTCCCGATGTCCCCTCACTCTCAGGACACGTGTAATACAGACAGTCCCGGTGTCCCCTCACTCTCAGGACACGTGTAATACAGACAGTCCCGGTGTCCCCTCACTCTCAGGACACATGTAATACAGACAATCCCGGTGTCCCCTCACTCTCAGGACAGGTGTAATACAGACAGTCCCGGTGTTCCCTCACTCTCAGGACACATGTAATACAGACAGTCCCGGTGCCCCCTCTCTCTCGGGACAGGTGTAATACAGACAGTCCCGGGGTCCCCTCACTCTCAGGACACATGTAATACACACAGTCCCGGTGTCCCCTCACTCTCAGGACACGTGTAATATACAGACAGTCCCTGTGTCCCCTCACTCTCAGGACACGTGTAATACGGACAGTCCCGGTGTCCCCTCACTCTCAGGACACGTGTAATACAGACAGTCCAGGTGTCCCCTCACTTTCAGGACACATGTAATACAGACAGTCCCGGTTTCCCCTCACTCTCAGGATACATGTAATACAGACAGTCCCAGTGTCCCCTCACTCTCAGGACACGTGTAATACAGACAGGGCCGGTGTCCCCTCACTCTCAGGGCACATGTAATACAGACAGTCTTGGAGTCCCCTCACTCTCAGGGCACATGTAATACAGACAGTCCCGGTGTCCCCTCACTCTCAGGACACGTGTAATGCAGACAGTCCAGGTGTCCCCTCATTCTCAGGACACATCTAATATACAGACAGTCCCGGTGTCCCCTCATTCTCAGGTCACATGTAATATACAGACAGTCCCGGTGTCCCCTCACTCTCAGGACACATGAAATACAGACAGTCTCGATGTCCCCTCACTCTCAGGACACATGTAATACAGCCAGTCCCGGTGTCCCCTCACTCTCAGGACACGTATAATACAGACAGTCCCGGTGTCCCCTCACTCTCAGGACACATGTAATACAGACAGTCCCGGTGTCCTCTCACTCTCAGGACACGTGTAATACAGACAGTCCCGGTGTCCCCTCACTCTCAGGACACATGTAATACAGACAGTCCCGGTGTCCCCTCACTTTCAGGATACATGTAATACAGACAATCCCAGTGTCCCCTCACTCTCAGGACACGTGTAATACAGACAGTCCCGGTGTCCCCTCACTCTCAGGACACATGTAATACAGACAGTCTCGGTGTCCCCTCACTCTCAGGGCACATGTAATACAGACAGTCCCGGTGTCCCCTCACTCTCAGGACACGTGTAATACAGACAGTCCCGGTGTCCCCTCACTCTCAGGACATGTGTCCCCTCACTCACAGGACACATGTAATACAGACAGTCCCAGAGTCCTCTCACTCTCAGGACACGTGTAATATAGACAGTCCCGGTGTCCCCTCACTCTCAGGACACATGTAATACAGACAGTCCCGGTGTCCCCTCACTCTCAGGACACGTATAATACAGACAGTCCCGGTGTCCCCTCACTCTCAGGACACATGTAATACAGACAGTCCCGGTGTCCTCTCACTCTCAGGACACGTGTAATACAGACAGTCCCGGTGTCCCCTCACTCTCAGGACACGTATAATACAGACAGTCCCGGTGTCCCCTCACTCTCAGGACACATGTAATACAGACAGTCCCGGTGTCCTCTCACTCTCAGGACACGTGTAATACAGACAGTCCCGGTGTCCCCTCACTCTCAGGACACATGTAATACAGACAGTCCCGGTGTCCCCTCACTTTCAGGATACATGTAATACAGACAATCCCAGTGTCCCCTCACTCTCAGGACACGTGTAATACAGACAGTCTCGGTGTCCCCTCACTCTCAGGGCACATGTAATACAGACAGTCCCGGTATCCCCTCACTCTCAGGACACATGTAATACAGACAATCCCGGTGTCCCCTCACTCTCAGGACAGGTGTAATACAGACAGTCCCGGTGTTCCCTCACTCTCAGGACACATGTAATACAGACAGTCCCGGTGCCCCCTCTCTCTCGGGACAGGTGTAATACAGACAGTCCCGGGGTCCCCTCACTCTCAGGACACATGTAATACACACAGTCCCGGTGTCCCCTCACTCTCAGGACACGTGTAATATACAGACAGTTCCTGTGTCCCCTCACTCTCAGGACACGTGTAATACGGACAGTCCCGGTGTCCCCTCACTCTCAGGACACGTGTAATACAGACAGTCCAGGTGTCCCCTCACTTTCAGGACACATGTAATACAGACAGTCCCGGTTTCCCCTCACTCTCAGGATACATGTAATACAGACAGTCCCAGTGTCCCCTCACTCTCAGGACACGTGTAATACAGACAGGGCCGGTGTCCCCTCACTCTCAGGGCACATGTAATACAGACAGTCCCGGTGTCCCCTCACTCTCAGGGCACATGTAATACAGACAGTCCCGGTGTCCCCTCACTCTCAGGACACGTGTAATGCAGACAGTCCAGGTGTCCCCTCATTCTCAGGACACATCTAATATACAGACAGTCCCGGTGTCCCCTCATTCTCAGGTCACATGTAATATACAGACAGTCCCGGTGTCCCCTCACTCTCAGGACACATGTAATACAGCCAGTCCCGGTGTCCCCTCACTCTCAGGACACGTATAATACAGACAGTCCCGGTGTCCCCTCACTCTCAGGACACATGTAATACAGACAGTCCCGGTGTCCTCTCACTCTCAGGACACGTGTAATACAGACAGTCCCGGTGTCCCCTCACTCTCAGGACACATGTAATACAGACAGTCCCGGTGTCCCCTCACTTTCAGGATACATGTAATACAGACAATCCCAGTGTCCCCTCACTCTCAGGACACGTGTAATACAGACAGTCCCGGTGTCCCCTCACTCTCAGGACACATGTAATACAGACAGTCTCGGTGTCCCCTCACTCTCAGGGCACATGTAATACAGACAGTCCCGGTGTCCCCTCACTCTCAGGACACGTGTAATACAGACAGTCCCGGTGTCCCCTCACTCTCAGGACACGTGTCCCCTCACTCACAGGACACATGTAATACAGACAGTCCCAGAGTCCTCTCACTCTCAGGACACGTGTAATATAGACAGTCCCGGTGTCCCCTCACTCTCAGGACACATGTAATACAGACAGTCCCGGTGTCCCCTCACTCTCAGGACATGTGTAACACAGACAGTCCTGGTGTCCCCTCACTCTCAGGGCACGTGTAATACAGACAGTCCCGGTGTCCCCTCACTCTCAGGACATGTGTAATATAGACAGTCCTGGTGTCCCCTCACTCTCAGGACACATGTAATATAGACAGTCCCGGTGTCCACTCACACTCAGGACACATGTAATACAGACAGTCTCGGTGTCCCCTCACTCTCAGGACACATGTAATACAGACAGTCTCGGTGTCCCCTCACTCTCAGGACACATGTAATACACACACTCCCTGTGTCCCCTCACTCTCAGGGCGCATGTAATACAGACAGTCCCGGTGTCCTTCTGTATATCAAACAAATGAAGGGGATATTTAGCTCCCAATATATCAACCCAAAAGATCAGAAGACTGGCAAATAATCACAATAAACAAAATAAATATAATAATAAAGGAAAAAGAAGAACAACACAAAAAAAGAATCAGGTTGATCAGCTAACTAGCCAAATATTCTCAAGACGCCGTGCTACGAAAAGATATACCGTACTGTGGTATTACCATAGTAAGTCAGGTCCTTTCAAAAACAATGCTTAGCATCTTCCTCTGTAGTTAAATACTTTCGGCAATTGATTTGGGAGGGGGGGGGGGGGGGGTCATATATGCTCTGTGCAATATTGTACATGTTATTTCATGATAGGTACTAGCTTAGATTCAGATGAAAGGTATGGAGAATATCTGTAGGAGAGAGGGATGGTAGCTGAGAGGCCCATTTGGAAATCTCCGGAAGCTCATACAAGGTCATACAGGATGCAACGAGTCAGATACAGAGCGTGTGCAGCTGCAGGGAAGAGAAACTTCCTGCAGCTGCTGCTCTCTCCTCCCTGCACTCTTCTCCAGTATTTGCCGTGCTGCCGATCACTGCTGATCAGTCAGCACAGCAGGACCCTTCCAAGGGCAGCTGTAGACAAGAGCAGCTGCTGGGGAAGTGTAAATTAACCCCCCTCCCCCCAGCCCTCCCAGTGTGTACCTGGTGGCTGCAAGGTTTTTAACGCAATGATCGCAATGTTTCCGATGTTCTGATGGAGCCAACTGACGTTCCGATGTTTGAAAAAACAATATTTTTACAAATATATATATTTAAAAAAAATATATAAATATATATATATATATATATATATATATATATATATATATACTGCTCAAAAAAATAAAGGGAACACTAAAATAACACATCCTAGATCTGAATTAATGAAATATTCTTATTAAATACTTTGTTTTTTACATAGTTGAATGTGCTGACAACAAAATCACACAAAAATTATCAATGGAAATCAAATGTATTAACCCATGGAGGTCTGGATTTGGAGTCACACTCAAAATTAAAGTGGAAAAACACACTACAGGCTGATGCAACTTTGATGTAATGTCCTTAAAACAAGTCAAAATGAGGCTCAGTAGTGGGTGTGGCCTCCTCGTGCCTGTATGACCTCCCTACAACGCCTGGGCATGCTCCTGATGAGGTGGCGGATGGTCTCCTGAGGGATCTCCTCCCAGACCTGGACTAAAGCATACGCCAACTCCTGGACAGTCTGTGGTGCAACGTGGCATTGGTGGATGGAGCGAGACATGATGTCCCAGATGTGCTCAATTGGATTCAGGTCTGGGGAACGGGCGGGCCAGTCCATAGCATCAATGCCTTCGTCTTGCAGGAACTGCTGACACACTCCAGCCACATGAGGTTTAGCATTGTCTTGCATTAGGAGGAACCCAGGGCCAACCGCACCAGCATATGGTCTCACAAGGGGTCTGAGGATCTCATCTCAGTACCTAATCGCAGTCAGGCTACCTCTGGCGAGCACATGGAGGGCTGTGCGGCCCCCCAAAGAAATGCCACCCCACACCATTACTGACCCACTGCCAAACCAGTCATGCTCGAGGATGTTGCAGGCAGCAGAACGTTCTCCTTGGCGTCTCCAGACTCTGTCACGTCTGTCACATGTGCTCAGTGAGAAACTGCTTTCATCTGTGAAGAGCACAGGGCACCAGTGGCGAATTTTCCAATCTTGGCGTTCTCTGGCAAATGCCAAACGTCCTGCACGGTGTTGTGCTGTAAGGACAAACCCCACCTGTGGACATCAGGCCCTCATACCACCCTCATGGAGTCTGTTTCTGATCGTTTGAGTAGACACATGCACATTTGTGGCTTGCTGGAGGTCATTTTGCAGAGCTCTGGCAGTGCTCCTCCTGTTCCTCCTTGCACAAAGGCGGAGGTAGCGGTCCTGCTGCTGGGTTGTTGCCCTCCTACGGCCTCCTCCACGTCTCCTGATGTACTGTACTGTCTCCTGGTAGCGCCTCCATGCTCTGGACACTACGCTGACAGACACAGCAAACCTTCTTGCCACAGCTCGCATTGATGTGCCATCCTGGATGAGCTGCACTACCTGAGCCACTTGTGTGGGTTGTAGACTCCGTCTCATGCTACCACTAGAGTGAAAGCACCGCCAGCTTTCAAAAGTGACCAAAACATCAGCCAGAAAGCATAGGAGCTGAGAAGTGGTCTGTGGTCACCACCTGCAGAACAACTCCTTTATTGGGGGTGTCTTGCTAATTGCCTATAATTTCCGCCTGTTGTCTATTCCATTTGCACAACAGCATGTGAAATTGATTGTCAATCAGTGTTGCTTCCTAAATGGACAGTTTGATTTCACAGAAGTGTGATTGACTTGGAGTTACATTGTGTTGTTTAAGTGTTCCCTTTATTTTTTTGAGCAGTGTATATATTATAAAATAATTTTTTGATACGTTTAAATACATGGACTTCAGCTAATTATTAAAAAAAAGTGACAATTTCTAAGCATTTTTTTGAAAAATCAGTTGTCACGTCAGTGGTTACATAATACAGCATTGTACATTGGGCAAATAAGGTGTGTTATTAGTAAATAGTATAACACTGTGTACTGGTCAATTCGGGTCCTGTTAGTAGTTAGACAATGGGGCACTGTACTTTGGTCAAATAGAGGCTGTGTTAATTAAATAGCATAGTATTGTATACAGTTCAAAGGTTTTAGTTCAATAATACCGTATACTGAATAAATGGTGTCTGGTAGTAGTTATGTAGCAAAGCACACTTGTGAAATGGTGCTTTTCCTGTACAAATGATGTGGCAATCATGGCTGGTGACACGGGGTCTATTACTAATCAAAGGCGCACAAATAGTACTGTATATAACACTGAATGTAGGTCTACAAAGTAACAGGGGTGTATACTGGTCACACTGAGTTTTGCTACTGGTCTATTAGAGCACTGTATACAGGTGTTACGGGCTAGCCGTGTATAATGGGTATCACACTGGATGCGTCACTGGTCATGAAGCGATGTATAAAGAACAAATCTGTTCAGAAAATGGTCAACTGATAACAGGATACTGGTAATATTGGTCTTAGTGGTTACGTTGTGCAGTGATATACACTGGTCAAATGATGGCTCATTACTGTTCCAACGGGGAAGGTACTTGGCCAAATGGTGGTGCACTGTGCACTGGTCAGAATGCCTCTATGACCCAGGAACAATAAAGGTGAGATCAGGGCTGTTAGTACATTGGTTTGTGATATGCAAGAAACGTGCAAGACGGTTGCCGTTGGTGTACAGTACAAAAAGGTAAGTAGTCATTACATCGTCATTCCAATGTCAACGATTCATACCATACCCAATGGTTTTGCAGTAGCTAAGACACGCGGGGCTCTGAACCGCCCATAGCATGACTAACTAAGGAGCAAGGTCACCACCGATCATCTCCAGATGCTGGAAAGATGGACTTGTAAGCAACTCTGCATCAGCACCAGATGCTGGATTTCATCCTTGGGGGTCTATTCATGAAGCAGTGAAAAGTGTGGAGAAGTGAACCAGTGGAGAAGTTGCCCATGGCAACCAATCAGCATTGAAGCAACATTTATAATTTGCATACTACACAATTGTACGGAGCAGCTGATTGGTTGCCATGGACAACTTCTCCACTGGCTCACTTCTCCACTGCTTCATGAATAGACCTTACCCTGAATCAGCCCTAGAGCAGGGCCGGGCAGGGTGCCATCTGCCCCCCCCCCGGGCCAGTGAAATTCCCTGGTATACAAAGACACAAGTGTGAGCAGGAAACACATTGTACGCTCCTTACACAAACAAGAAGCCTCTGCCAACATCACACGGGTGCTACATATTAGGAAGCCGTGTCTCGCTGCTAGCAGTGAATGTTACTCAGTGCAGGCGTTGCAGTATTGTAGTAATAAATTAATGACATTGGGGTGGGACGAGGCCTCTGAACAGAAAGCCAGACCTCAGCAATTCATATATACCCTTATTGATAATTGCTGATGTCTGGTATTCTGCCCAGTAACCTCATCGCACCCCAAAGTAACAAGAAGATGCTTTATTTGTTTTTCTGATAACATTTCTTCTCATGGGGTGGAAACATAAGCCAATATGAAAGTGTAAAGTACGGGAGCGGTTTCCAGTTACATGATTTCATCTCATGGTTAAAGAAAACACTGTGCGAGCGAACACAGCCTGAGGTTATTTGTTCCCATCTATTTCTATTACACATCGGGGGATTTTTCTTTGTGCGCAGAATGTTCTGTTATCTCCTGGGATTAGCAAGTGTTTGCCTACAGCTCTTATATACTGTACCCAGGGCCGGTTCTAGCCCTTGCGGCGCCCCGGGCAAGCAATAGGGGCGTGGCTTCCTACGGGGGCGTGGTCAGTTACGCCCCCATTTGTGCCCCCTGTAGAGTAGCGCCGCTGAAAGGAAAAAAAAAATTAATACTTTAATACTTACTATCCCCACTCCCGATTCCTGACCGCTGTAGACCTCCGCAGGCGCCGCTCCTCTCCTCGGATCTATGGGAGAGACGTCATGACGTCTCTCCCATAGCACAGCATAGACGCTAGAGGTCAATTATGACCCCTAGCGTCTGTGCCAGTCCCACCAGTGATGTGCGGTGGGGTGAGGCAGGTGAGGCAGAGCCTTTCCTGTCATACTATCGTTTGTGCCAGAGTTTTGACTGTGTAAAGTATATGAAAAATACAAAGAATATGTTTGAAATATCTTCTTTGCATTATTCTAATAATTTTTATAGTCAAAACTCTGGAGTAGAAAGTCTATGGCAGGGGAGGCAGTGCCTCACCTGTGTATCTTTTCAGTACATCTCTTATCAAAACTCATCAAATTTCCAGGTGTTTATACTGCTGCACATGTGTATAATGCCCAGATGCACCCTTTGTCTCATATATTTCATGTAAATCTGGCTCTGGTGCTAGCCAGTACCTCCTGAGCCGTTTAGCTCACCGCACGTCCCTGAGTCCCACAATGCTGTGCGGTGCGTGATGACGTCATCGCGCACCGCACACCAAAGGTCCTCTCCACGAAGGGAAACTAGACGGGTAGCGTCTAGTTCCCTTCACAGCGGGGGACACAGCGGCAGTGGGGGGGCACTGTAGCGGATATTGCCATGGTGCGGCGCCCTCCAGATGGCGCCGGCGCCCTCCGGAAGGTGGCGCCCCGGGCAAAAGTCCTGCTTGCCCGTGGTAAGATCCGCCACTGACCGTACCCCTCCCTAGGCTATTCACGACAGTACAACTTGGAGCAAGTTCTGCAAAGCCACAGCCACTGTTGTCCGTTAATGTTGCTAGGAGCTGATTGGTTGGTGCATTATCACCGTGTAACTTATCACTCTCCAAGGCTTGATAAATCTGGGCCCTTGTGCTTGGTTTTAAAATCACTCTGCCAGAATGTTCCTATTTCCCGAGAAATAGGATTTCCTGTAAATCTTACTCTCTACCTAGCCCTAACCACGGCCTAACCCTAATAGTGGAGGGTTCGGTTAGGCTGCGGAAGGGAGGGTTAAGGTTAAGGGTCCCCATTGGGAGGTACTTACCTGTGTGGGATTCTCAACATCGGGATGCCGCGGTCAGTATTCTGACTGCTGGCATCCCGAACGACGACATTAAGGGGGACATTTACTAAGCAGTGATAAGAGCGGAGAAGTGACCCAGTGGAGAAGTGGCCCCATCAACCAATCAGCAGCTCTGTATCATTTTATAGTATGCAAATGATAGATGTTACTTCAGTGCTGATTGGTTGCCATGGGCAACTTCTCCACTGGCTCACTTCTCCGCTCTTATCACTGCTTAGTAAATGTCCCCCTAAATCCCTTGGAATATGCACAGTGAGACATATAGGGCCTAAGTCAGGTCGCATCGCAAATGTGATGAGACTGCAATATTTGAGAAGGTCCCGCTGTACGCACATGCAGGTAATGCGATTGGGTCTGCCTGCCAGTCAGCGGGGTGGGTGGCAGCGACAGAGGGTTTTTGGGGCAGCATCGGGGAAAGGGGCGCGTCGGCTGCATGTTCGGGGCAGCTGCGTAGCCGCTCCAATCAAAAAATGCCAGCGGGACTCCTGTCGTTGCAGCCAGGCTGCGCCCGCAGGAGGCTTCCATAGTTCCTGCGACCACGCTCTAATTGCGGCGTGATCGCAATTAGAGCGTGATTGCAGTTGGTGTGTGGCCCGGCGATGGGCGGCCCCAGCATGCGATTGCAAGAGTAGAGTAGAGTAAAAAGCAGAATCTGCGACACTTACTGAATTAGGTCCAGAATGTTAACTTTTTAAGTTGCCTAAAGGGGCTAAAAAAAGCATCTAAAACTTATTTCACAATATTAAAGCCAGTAAATCTTCTGGCGAGCGATATCTGGAGGACATAATCAGAGACTCAATAAAAGTTAGAGAAGATACGTTGTTGTTTTTTTTGGGGGGAAAGGTGGACGGGGCAGCAAGTCAATCACTGCTGGGAAGTACAGAGACAACTTTATTTTTGAACAACGTCCTTCCAGCTTACTATCAGAGCCCACGGAGTTACATGTCTTCTGCAGGTCCTGGGAATCCCACCTCTGCTGGCGCTGGTATAAATCCCTTCTGGCAGCCGTCCACTCGAGTTTATCAATACACTTGCCTCAGGCATGTTCTCATCATCAGACTTCACCAGGTTGTCAGCCTCAGATAAGTGAGAAGTTAGGAAATGTTTCCTTGGAACTGCAGGGCTTAAGGCAGATGAGGATCAGGTGTGGAGTGACAGGTAAAGTAAGAAGTACTTGTATGACCTCTGTGTTATTGGGCTTAATACAGAGGTGGACGCAGTACTGCTGTTTGTGCACGTGAGCGTTGTTTTTTTGTGTGCAGGTGAGTGTTTTGGTTTTTTTTTGGCACTGCGTCTGCATCACGGTTGCTCTGCGCACATTTGAGGATTAGCGACAGAGCTAGTGACTGCGGCCTCCTTCACAGTGTACAGCCCCTGGAGTCTTAGCTGATACTATAGGGTTGCAACCAATGTTCCCAATGTTCCATCTTTTATAGCTATACATAAGCAGCAGATCTGGGATGCAGGAGGCGGGTGCACAAGGCAGCAGCTTGCACCATTCATTACCTTACTATTGCCGATCCGCTGCTTGCGTAATCGTAGTACGGACGGCATTTGTGTCCACCTCTGAATTACGCCCATTAGCTGTGAGTGTGAAATAGATACTGCTGATTCTATCTATCTATCTATCTATCTATCTATCTATCTATCTATCTATCTATCTATCTATCTATCTATCTAGTGGTGAGGGGGGCTTGTGTCTCACCACAATTGCCCACATTCTGGTGGGATCAGCTCCCTCCAGGGGAGAAGAAAACAAGGCCTGCACATTCTGCACAGCTGCAGCTGGAGAAACAGAGGTCCGGGTTTTCCAGCTCACCCAGAGACAGTAGGACGTCAGATGCAGGAGAGGGGTTTAAAACTCCCAAACACCCACAGTGCTTTGCGCTGATGCCTATTAGGGGCCAGTGAGCAGGGATCAGTTTGCAGCGCCAGGGACTATGGACATTGGCCATGGCGGGAGAGCATGGCATGTGTAGCTGCAAAACCACTGCAGCAGAATTACTTTTGAGCATTGGAAGTGCTAGGACCTTTTATGTTCGTCTGTTTATTTTCTGTATGCACCTGTGTGACCAGGTCCAAGCCTGTGTCTGATGCCAGTAAAGACACTGTGTTGTAACCGGAATACCTTCCTCTGAGTCCTTTTTTCAAGTAACCATGTTACTATATATATATATATATATATATACACACACATATACATGCACATACAGAAATCCACTGCACTCACCATTCCTAGGTTTGGGGTGCTGTGTGTAGTATATGGGGGTCACCGCTGCTGTGTGTAGTATATGGGGTAACTGAGGCTGTGTGTAGTATATGGTGGTCACTGATGCTTTGTGTAGTATATGGTGGTCACTGATGCTGTGTGTAGTATATGGGGGTCACCGCTGCTGTGTGTAGTATATGGGGTTACTGATGCTGTGTGTAGTATATGGGGTCACTGATGCTGTGTGTAGTATGTGGGGGTCACTGATGCCGTGTGTAGTATATGGGGTAACTGATGCTGTGTGTAGTATATGGGGGTCACTGATGCTGTGTGTAGTATATGGGGTAACTGATGCTGTGTGTAGTATATGGGGGTCACTGATGCTGTGTGTAGTATATGGGGTCACCGCTGCTGTGTGTAGTATATGGGGTTACTGATGCTGTGTGTAGTATATGGGGGTCACTGATGCTGTGTGTAGTATATGGGGTAACTGAGGCTGTGTGTAGTATATAAGGTCACTGATGCTGTGTGTGGTATATGGGGGTCACTGATGCTGTGTGTAGTATATGGGGGTCACTGATGCTGTGTGTAGTATATGGGGTAACTGAGGCTGTGTGTAGTATATAGGGTAGCTGAGGCTGTTTGTAGTATATGGTGGCCACTGATGCTGTGTGTAGTATATGGTGGTCACTGATGCTGTGTGTAGTATATGGGGTCACTGATGTTGTGTGTAGTATATGGGGTCACTGATGCTGTGTGTAGTATATGGGGTAACTGATGCTGTGTGTAGTATATGGGGTCACTGATGTTGTGTGTAGTATATGGGGTCACTGATGCTGTGTGTAGTATATGGGGTAACTGATGCTGTGTGTAGTATATGGGGTAACTGAGGCTGTGTGTAGTATATGGTGGTAACTGAGGCTGTGTGTAGTATATGGTGGTCACTGATGCTGTGTGTAGTATATGGGGTAACTGATGCTGTGTGTAGTATATGGGGTAACTGAGGCTGTGTGTAGTATATGGTGGTAACTGAGGCTGTGTGTAGTATATAGGGTCACTGATGCTGTGTGTATTATATGGTGGTCACTGATGCTGTGTGTAGTATATGGTGGTCACTGATACTTTGTGTAGTATATGGTGGTCACTGATGCTGTGTGTAGTATATAGGGTCACTGATGCTGTGTGTATTATATGGGGTCACTGATGCTGTGTGTAGTATATGGTGGTCACTGATGCTGTGTGTAGTATATGATGGTCACTGATGCTGTGTGTAGTATATGGTGGTCACTGATGCTGTGTGTAGTATATGGGGTAACTGAGGCTGTGTGTAGTATATGGTGGTCACTGATGCTGTGTGTATTATATGGTGGTCACTGATGCTGTGTGTAGTATATGGTGGTCACTGATGCTTTGTGTAGTATATGGTGGTCACTGATGCTGTGTGTAGTATATAGGGTCACTGATGCTGTGTGTATTATATGGGGTCACTGATGCTGTGTGTAGTATATGGTGGTCACTGATGCTGTGTGTAGTATATAGGGTCACTGATGTTGTGTGTAGTATATGATGGTCACTGATGCTGTGTGTAGTATATGGTGGTCACTGATGCTGTGTGTAGTATATGGGGTCACTGATGTTGTGTGTAGTATATGGGGTCACTGATGCTGTGTGTAGTATATGGGGTCACTGATGCTGTGTGCAGTATATGGGGGTCACCGATGCTGTGTGTAGTATATGGGGTCTTCGATGCTGTCTTGTAGTATATGGGGTCTCCGATGCTGTGTGTAGAATATGGGGGTCACCGATGCTGTCTTGTAGTATATTCGGTCTCCAATGCTGTGTGTAATATATGGGGTCTCCGATGATGTGTGCAGTATATGGGGGTCACCGATGCTGTCTTGTAGTATATGGGGGTCTCCAATGCTGTGTGTAGTATATGGGGGTCACCGATGCTGTCTTGTAGTATATGGGGGTCTCCGATGCTGTGTGCAGTATATGGGGGTCTTTGATACTGTGCGCAGTATATGGGGGTCACCAATGCTGTGTGCAGTATATGGGGTCTCTGATGCTGTGTGCAGTATATGGGGGTCACCAATGCTGTGTGCAGAATATGGGGGTCACCGATGCTGTGTGCAGTATATGTGGGTCACCAATGCTGTCTTGTAGCATATGGGGTCCCCGATGCTGTGTGCAGTATATGGGGGTCACCAATGCCGTCTTGTAGTATATGGGGGTCTCTGATGCTGTGTGTAGTATATGGGGGTCACCAATGCTGTCTTGTAGTATATGGGGTCTCCGATGCTGTGTGTAGTATATGGCGGTCACCAATGCTGTCTTGTAGTATATGGGGATCTCCGATGCTGTGTGTAGTATATGGCGGTCACCAATGCTGTCTTGTAGTATATGGGGATCTCCGATGCTGTGTGTAGTATATGGCGGTCACCAATGCTGTCTTGTAGTATATGGGGTCTCCGATGCTGTGTGTAGTATATGGGGGTCACCAATGCTGTCTTGTAGTATATGGGGTCTCCGATGCTGTGTGTAGTATATGGGGATCTCCGATGCTGTGTGTAGTATATGGGGTCTCCGATGCTGTGTGTAGTATATGGGGGTCTCCGATGCTGTGTGTAGTATATGGCGGTCACCAATGCCGTCTTGTAGTATATGGGGTCTCCGATGCGGTGTGTAGTATTATGGTGGTCGCTGATGCTGTCTTGTAGTATATGGGGTCTCCGATGCTGTGTGTAGTATATGGGGGTCACCAATGCTGTCTTGTAGTATATGGGGTCTCCGATGCTGTGTGTAGTATATGGGGGTCTCCGATGCTGTGTGTAGTATATGGCGGTCACCAATGCTGTCTTGTAGTATATGGGGTCTCCGATGCTGTGTGTAGTATATGGCGGTCACCAATGCTGTCTTGTAGTATATGGGGTCTCCGATGCTGCATGTAGTATATGGCGGTCACCAATGCTGTCTTGTAGTATATGGGGTCTCCGATGCTGTGTGTAGTATATGGCGGTCACCAATGCTGTCTTGTAGTATATGGGGTCTCCGATGCTGTGTGTAGTATATGGGGATCTCCGATGCTGTGTGTAGAATATGGGGTCTCCGATGCTGTGTGTAGTATATGGGGGTCTCCGATGCTGTGTGTAGTATATGGCGGTCACCAATGCCGTCTTGTAGTATATGGGGTCTCCGATGCTGTGTGTAGTATTATGGTGGTCGCTGATGCTGTCTTGTAGTATATGGGGTCTCCGATGCTGTGTGTAGTATATGGGGGTCACCAATGCTGTCTTGTAGTATATGGGGTCTCCGATGCTGTGTGTAGTATATGGGGGTCTCCGATGCTGTGTGTAGTATATGGCGGTCACCAATGCTGTCTTGTAGTATATGGGGTCTCCGATGCTGTGTGTAGTATATGGCGGTCACCAATGCTGTCTTGTAGTATATGGGGTCTCCGATGCTGCATGTAGTATATGGCGGTCACCAATGCTGTCTTGTAGTATATGGGGTCTCCGATGCTGTGTGTAGTATATGGCGGTCACCAATGCTGTCTTGTAGTATATGGGGTCTCCGATGCTGTGTGTAGTATATGGGGTCTCCGATGCTGTGTGTAGTATATGGCGGTCACCAATGCTGTCTTGTAGTATATGGGGTCTCCGATGCTGCATGTAGTATATGGCGGTCACCAATGCTGTCTTGTAGTATATGGGGTCTCCGATGCTGCATGTAGTATATGGCGGTCACCAATGCTGTCTTGTAGTATATGGGGTCTCCGATGCTGTGTGTAGTATATGGCGGTCACCAATGCTGTCTTGTAGTATATGGGGTCTCCGATGCTGTGTGTAGTATATGGCGGTCACCAATGCTGTCTTGTAGTATATGGGGTCTCCGATGCTGTGTGTAGTATATGGCGGTCACCAATGCTGTCTTGTAGTATATGGGGTCTCCGATGCTGTGTGTAGTATATGGCGGTCACCAATGCTGTCTTGTAGTATATGGGGTCTCCGATGCTGTGTGTAGTATATGGCGGTCACCAATGCTGTCTTGTAGTATATGGGGATCTCCGATGCTGTGTGTAGTATATGGGGGTCACCAATGCTGTCTTGTAGTATATGGGGTCTCCGATGCTGTGTGTAGTATATGGCGGTCACCAATGCTGTCTTGTAGTATATGGGGTCTCCGATGCTGTGTGTAGTATATGGCAGTCACCAATGCTGTCTTGTAGTATATGGGGATCTCCGATGCTGTGTGTAGTATATGGGGGTCACCAATGCTGTCTTGTAGTATATGGGGTCTCCGATGCTGTGTGTAGTATATGGGGGTCTCCGATGCTGTGTGTAGTATATGGCGGTCACCAATGCTGTCTTGTAGTATATGGGGTCTCCGATGCTGTGTGTAGTATATGGCGGTCACCAATGCTGTCTTGTAGTATATGGGGATCTCCGATGCTGTGTGTAGTATATGGGGGTCACCAATGCTGTCTTGTAGTATATGGGGTCTCCGATGCTGTGTGTAGTATATGGGGGTCTCCGATGCTGTGTGTAGTATATGGGGGTCACCAATGCTGTCTTGTAGTATATGGGGTCTCCGATGCTGTGTGTAGTATATGGGGGTCTCCGATGCTGTGTGTAGTATATGGCGGTCACCAATGCTGTCTTGTAGTATATGGGGTCTCCGATGCTGTGTGTAGTATATGGCGGTCACCAATGCTGTCTTGTAGTATATGGGGATCTCCGATGCTGTGTGTAGTATATGGGGGTCACCAATGCTGTCTTGTAGTATATGGGGTCTCCGATGCTGTGTGTAGTATATGGTGGTCACCAATGCTGTCTTGTAGTATATGGGGTCTCCGATGCTGTGTGTAGTATATGGCGGTCACCAATGCTGTCTTGTAGTATATGGGGATCTCCGATGCTGTGTGTAGTATATGGGGGTCACCAATGCTGTCTTGTAGTATATGGGGTCTCCGATGCTGTGTGTAGTATATGGGGGTCTCCGATGCTGTGTGTAGTATATGGCGGTCACCAATGCTGTCTTGTAGTATATGGGGTCTCCGATGCTATCTGAACATAAACCAAAAATATATGGTTCAGATCAATCCTCACAATACAACAATTGGGAGCCAGTATAACAAAACCCAAAGGTCACAGGGGTAAATGTAATGGCATGTGACCTGGAGGCATCTGCGAGTTCCCTGTGATTTTGCTTGATGGGTAAAACTTGGTAAAGCTCGGACGATATTTCAGTCTATCTAACCTGAGGCTGAGAACTTGTAACAGCGAATTCTGACATAAATTCAGTGTGGGCGTGTTGACAGAACCACGGGTTATGCAGGGATGGACGGAAGACTAAATTTGCCCATTTTCTAGCATATTGGGGGTCATTACGAGTTGATCGTTTGCTAGCAGTTTTTAGCAGCTGTGCAAACGCATTGTCGCCGCCCACTGGGGAGTGTATTTTCGCTTTGCAGTAGTGCGAACGCCTGTGCAGCAGAGCGCCTGCAAAATCATTTTGTGCAAAACAAGACCAGCCCTGTACTTACTCTTCGTGTGCGTTGATTCTAACGACGGAGGGACGGCTTTTGACGTCACACAGCCATGCCTGCATTTTTCCCAACACGCCTGCGTTTTTCTAAGCACTCCCTAAAAACGGTCGGTTGACACCCAGAAACGCCCACTTCATGTCAATCTTCCTGCGTCCGGCCGTGCGACTGAAAGCTTCGCTAGAACCTGTGCAAAGCCACGATCCTCTTTGTACCCGTATGTCGCGCATGTGCATTGCGGTGCATACGCATGCGCAGATTAGCCGTTTTTTCCCACTGATCGCTGCTCTGCGAACAACGGCAGCTAGCGATCAACTCGGAATGACCCCCATTATTTGCAGTGCACCAAGTAAACTGTAGGCTGGTGCAATTCTGCAAATGAGGCCGAGTAGCAAACCAAGTCCACAGATAACTGGCGGGTGCGCAGTGCGCTAACGGAGATTTCTTTCTCTGCTTATGGGTAAACTACACATTTATTTCTGCTTAAGCACCTAATGCCGATTTGCATTTAGCCTTGGGTCCCAAATACTGCTTCCAGTAATAGCCTAAACAATTACTCTTTTGACTGTTATGGTGTCAATAAAAAAAATAAAAAAAAACCCCCAAAACAATCTTTTACAAACAGAAGGGTTTATTATTTACTGTAATACTTACACCATACATAATAAATGAGTTATCAAAAAAGTGACAGCTGTACTTGCTTTGTGTAGTAGTTGACTCATGAATTATATAACACAGATAGATTACAAAAGATGAGACTGACGGGAGTGATGTCTTTGCTTATACGAGGAAGCAGATGACAAAGGTATCAGTATAAAAGCATATTATATAAAGAAACACAAAGTGCAATTTATAATGGCAGACAAACTGCGGCTTGTTCTTCTTTGGTGAACTTTAAAAGATAATTTATTAAGTGGTTCACAAAATACACTGCACAAAAAGAGAGAAACAAGTTGTCACGAATCAGACTACAACAGGGGTCAGGGAACTTTTTTACCTTTTACCCCAAAATATATTTAGATACGCCGACGTCAGCACGTCACACCGCGGCCAGGAACACAGCACAGGGCGGGCAGGAGGGAGCGCGGTGTGACGTCAGCACGTCACATCGTGAGCCGGCCGGTGCTGGACGGGGCTGTGTCTCGGCAGCGCGACCGTCCATTACCCCCAGGAATTTCATTTTTAGCCTATTTGGAGTAATTTACCCCTGTTCCCTGACCACTGGACTACAATAATACACCTTAAATTGTAGTAGTGGTCCTGCCATTATTATATATGTCACATAAGGAAAGAGGCTGATATAGAATAGCACAGCACGAGAAGTGCCACTTGGTCTGCCGAACCCCTGAAAGGGCAGGTAACAACACGGCATTACCTGCTAGCCCCAGCCAGTGGCGGATCTAGACTTAACTTTTAGGGGGGGCGGTTTAAGAATTATGACTCCTCCCCCTAATCATAGCCCCTCCCACTTAGTAATGCCCTTCCCGTTCGCTTCTAAAATTTCCTATTGTTGCCATTACTAATAAAATGTTGCCAGTTAGTGGAGAGAACCCTGCGCACTGGTGATACAGACTGCCAAATCGCCATTCCTTCCATCAGGGGTGGTAGAGGATAAGACAGTAGGGCAATTTAAATATGCATGGGATAGACATTAGGATATTCTTACAAAGAAATTCAACATTGAAGCACACTGTATGAGCTGAAATTCACATTATAGCACACTGTATGAGCCAACGTTATAGCACACTGTATGAGCCAAAATTCACTTTATAGCACACTGTATGAGCCAAAATTCACTTTATAGCACACTGTATGAGCCAAAATTCACTTTATAGCACACTGTAGGGCAGATTTATTAAGCTCGGTGAAGTGATAAAGTGGAAAGTGATAAAGGACCAGCCAATCAGATTCTAACTTCCATGTCACAGGCTGGGTTTGAAAAATGTCAGTTAGGAGCTGACTGGCTGGGGCTTTATCTCCTTCCAATTTATCACTTCACCAAGCTTAATAAATCTGCCCCTGTATGAGCCAAAATTCACTTTATAGCACACTGTATGAGCCAACGTTATAGCACACTGTATGAGCCAATGTTATAGCACACTGTATGAGCCGAAGTGCACATTATAGCACACTGTATGAGCCAAAATTCACTTTATAGCACACTGTATGAGCCAAAATTCACTTTATAGCACACTGTATGAGCCAAAATTCACTTTATAGCACACTGTATGAGCCAAAATTCACTTTATAGCACACTGTATGAGCCAACGTTATAGCACACTGTATGAGCCAATGTTATAGCACACTGTATGAGCCAATGTTATAGCACACTGTATGAGCCAAAATTCACTTTATAGCACACTGTATGAGCCAAAATTCACTTTATAGCACACTGTATGAGCCAACGTTATAGCACACTGTATGAGCCAATGTTATAGCACACTGTATGAGCCAAAGTTATAGCACACTGTATGAGCCAAAATTCACTTTATAGCACACTGTATGAGCCAAAATTCACTTTATAGCACACTGTATGAGCCAAAATTCACTTTATAGCACACTGTATGAGCCAACGTTATAGCACACTGTATGAGCCAATGTTATAGCACACTGTATGAGACAAAATTCACTTTATAGCACACTGTATGAGCCAAAATTCATTTTATAGCACACTGTATGAGCCAAAATTCACTTTATAGCACACTGTATGAGCCAAAATTCACTTTATAGCACACTGTATGAGCCAACGTTATAGCACACTGTATGAGCCAATGTTATAGCACACTGTATGAGCCGAAGTGCACAATATAGCACACTGTATGAGCCAAAATTCACTTTATAGCACATTGTATGAGCCGAAGTGCACATTATAGCACACTGAATGAGGCAACAGAATGCAGGGACACAATGCTGGGAGAAGAGAGGAGGGGGGAGAAATGGGACACACACACACCTAATCATTGATGGAGGCCGGGTCCCGCCGCGATATTGGGAACGGGTTCCGAGCGGTGCAGCGAGGCGGAGGACGAAGACAGAGAGAGAGCGCCCTGACGCGCGTACAGGAAGGAGGGGGCGTGCTCAGATCAGAGGTCACTGTACGCGCGTCAGGACGCTCCTCTCTCTCCTCGTCCCCCGCCGTGCTGCACCGCTCTCCAACCCGTTCCCAATACCGCAGCGGGACCCGGCCTCCATCCCGCTGCCGGTATATGTAGGGGGGGCGTTCGCCCTGATCGCCCCCCGCTAAATCCGCCACTGGCCCCAGCTAGGCACTACTCTGAGCTGTAGAGACAGCGACTCTTGGAGAAGCGCTACTACCTGTGGGCTAGTGTGTGTCATATTTAATGTTAAATTTACTGGAGGAACATGAACCCGCTTCAGGGCAGGTTCTAGACCTTGTGGTGCCCAGGGTGAAAGTTTCCATTGGCAAACAGGGTAAGCGTGCATCAAAAAATAGGGACGTGGCTTAATAGGTCACAGGGAAGGGGCGTGGCCACATTTGTGCCCCCAGTAGATTTGACCCCAGTAGATTTGCCCCCAGTAGATAAGCCCCCTGTAGCTGTACCCTCAGTAGTTGTGCGCCCTGTAGTTTTGCCCCCTGTAGCTGTGCCCCTAGTAGCGGCGCTTACAAAAAACAAAATACTCACCAGCCACGCTCCTGCTTCCTGACCGCTGCTGCTGTCCTCCGTCTCTTGCCGCTGCTCCTCAGATCTATGGGAGAGACGTCATGAAGTCTCTTCCATAGCGCCACACACTGCACAGACACTAGTGGGCAATTATGGCCTCTAGCGTCTGCGGCCACTCCCACAATGCTGTGCGGAGCGCGATGATGGCAGCGCCCTCAGAACAGCGGTGCCCCGAGCAAAAAGCCTACTTGCCCGTGGCAAGAGCAGCTACTGACCCAGCTCCTCTTACAGAAGCCTCCTGGAGAGGAACTAAAAGAAAAATATCCCCCCCCCCCCTTTTTTTTCTAAAACAGCAGCTGGAAGGTACAGCCCACTTCATAATAATAATATGGAGGGCATCAGGTTTTATCTAAGGGCTTTTATTATTTATTTCACAATGGGGCATATGGAGGAGCCTGGTGCTATATAAGGCGTATGTGGAGGAGTCTGATAGCATATAAGGGGCATGTGGAGGAGTCTGACGGTACACAAAGGGCATGTGTAAGATTCCAATGGAACCTGAGTGGCATGTGGAGGGGTCTGATGGCACATGAGTGGCATGTGGAGGGGTCTGATGGAACATGAGGGGCATTTAAAGGAGTATGGTGTTATACAGTATAAGGGGTAAGTGGAGGGGTCTGATGGCACATGATGGGCATGTAAAGGAGTATGGTGCTATATAAGGGGTACGTGGAGGGGTCTGATGGCACATGATGGGTATGTAAAGGAGTATTGTGCTATATAAGGAGCATGTGGTGGGGTCTGATGGTACATGAGGGGCATGTAAAGGAGTATGGTGCTATATAAGGAGCATGTGGTGGGGTCTGATGGTACAAGAGGGGCATGTAAAGGAGTATGGTGCTATATAAGAAGCATGTGGAGGGGTCTGATGGCACATGATGGGCATGTAAAGGAGTATGGTACTATATAAGGGGTACGTGGAGGGGTCTGATGGTACATGAGGGGCATGTAAAGGAGTATGGTACTATATAAGGGGTATGTGGAGGGGTCTGATGGCACATGATGGGCATGTAAAGGAGTATGGTACTATATAAGGGGTACGTGGAGGGGTCTGATGGCACATGATGGGCATGTAAAGGAGTATGGTACTATATAATGGGTACGTGGAGGCGTCTGATGGCACATGATGGGTATATAAAGGAGTATGGTGCTATATAAGGAGCATGTGGAGGGGTCTGATGGCACATGATGGGTATATAAAGGAGTATGGTGCTATATAAGGGGCATGTGGAGGGGTCTGATGGCACATGATGGGCATGTAAAGGAGTATGGTACTATATAAGAAGCATGTGGAGGGGTCTGATGGCACATGATGGGCATGTAAAGGAGTATGGTACTATATAAGGGGTATGTGGAGGGGTCTGATGGTACATGAGGGGCATGTAAATGAGTATGTTACTATATAAGGGGTACGTGGAGGGGTCTGATGGCACATGATGGGTATATAAAGGAGTATGGTGCTATATAAGGAGCATGTGGAGGGGTCTGATGGCACATGATGGGCATGTAAAGGAGTATGGTACTATATAAGGGGTATGTGGAGGGGTCTGATGGTACATGAGGGGCATGTAAAGGAGTATGGTACTATATAAGGGGTACGTGGAGGGGTCTGATGGTACATGAGGGGCATGTAAATGAGTATGTTACTATATAAGGGGCACGTGGAGGGGTCTGATGGCACATGATGGGTATATAAAGGAGTATGGTGCTATATAATTAGCATGTGGAGGGGTCTGATGGCACATGATGGGCATGTAAAGGAGTATGGTACTATATAAGGGGTATGTGGAGGGGTCTGATGGTACATGAGGGGCATGTAAAGGAGTATGGTACTATATAAGGGGTATGTGGAGGGGTCTGATGGTACATGAGGGGCATGTAAAGGAGTATGTTACTATATAAGGGGCACGTGGAGGCGTCTGATGGCACATGATGGGTATATAAAGGAGTATGGTGCTATATAAGGAGCATGTGGAGGGGTCTGATGGCACATGATGGGCATGTAAAGGAGTATGGTGCTATATAAGGGGTACGTGGAGGGGTCTGATGGCACATGATGGGTATATAAAGGAGTATGGTACTATATAAGGAGCATGTGGAGGGGTCTGATGGTACATGAGGGGCATGTAAAGGAGTATGGTACTATATAAGGGGTACGTGGAGGCATCTGATGGCACATGATGGGCATGTAAAGGAGTAAGGTACTATATAAGGGGTACGTGGAGGGGTCTGATGGCACATGATGGGCATGTAAAGGAGTTTGGTGCTATATAAGGGGTATGTGGAGGGGTCTGATGGCACATGATGGGCATGTAAAGGAATATGGTGCTATATAAGGGGTACGTGGAGGCGTCTGATGGTACATGAGGGGCATGTAAAGGAGTATGGTGCTATATAAGGGGTACGTGGAGGGGTCTGATGGCACATGATGGGTATATAAAGGAGTATGGTACTATATAAGGGGTACGTGGAGGGGTCTGATGGCACATGATGGGCATGTAAAGGAGTATGGTACTATATAAGGGGTACGTGGAGGGGTCTGATGGTACATGAGGGGCATGTAAAGGAGTATGGTACTATATAAGGGGTACGTGGAGGCGTCTGATGGCACATGATGGGTATATAAAGGAGTATGGTACTATATAAGGGGCACGTGGAGGGGTCTGATGGCACATGATGGGCATGTAAAGGAGTATGGTACTATATAAGGGGTACGTGGAGGCGTCTGATGGCACATGATGGGTATATAAAGGAGTATGGTACTATATAAGGGGCACGTGGAGGGGTCTGATGGCACATGATGGGCATGTAAAGGAGTATGGTACTATATAAGGGGTACGTGGAGGGGTCTGATGGCACATGATGGGCATGTAAAGGAGTATGGTACTATATAAGGGGCACGTGGAGGGGTCTGATGGCACATGATGGGCATGTAAAGGAGTATGGTACTATATAAGGGGCACGTGGAGGGGTCTGATGGCACATGATGGGCATGTAAAGGAGTATGGTACTATATAAGGGGTACGTGGAGGCGTCTGATGGCACATGATGGGTATATAAAGGAGTATGGTGCTATATAAGGAGCATGTGGAGGGGTCTGATGGCACATGATGGGCATGTAAAGGAGTATGGTACTATATAAGGGGTACGTGGAGGCGTCTGATGGCACATGATGGGTATATAAAGGAGTATGGTGCTATATAAGGAGCATGTGGAGGGGTCTGATGGCACATGAGGGGCATGTAAAGGAGTATGGTACTATATAAGGGGTACGTGGAGGGGTCTGATGGTACATGAGGGGCATGTAAATGAGTATGTTACTATATAAGGGGCACGTGGAGGGGTCTGATGGCACATGATGGGTATATAAAGGAGTATGGTGCTATATAAGGAGCATGTGGTGGGGCTGATGGAACGTGAAGGGCATGTAAAGGAGTATGGTGCTATATAAATTGCACGTGGAAGGGTCTGATGGCATATAAGGGGCATGTAAAGGAGTATGGTGCTACGGTATACAGTATAATGGCCCTGTGGTGGGGTCTGATGGCATATAAAGGGGCATGTAAAGGAGTATGATGCTACGGTATACAGTATAATGGCCCTGTGGTGGGGTCTGATGGCATATAAGGGGCATGTAAAGGAGTATGATGCTACGGTATACAGTATCATGGCCATGTGGAGGTGTCTGATGGCACATGACAGGTATGTAGAAGAGTATCATGGGCTTTATAAGGGGCTTGTGGGGGTCTGATGTACCTTATAAGGGTAAACCCTTGGTCCAGGGAATCCTATATTTCCATATTCGCTCCCCCACATGTCAAAAGCTGGCTACGCCACTGAGTGAGATATGTATTCTTCACCCCTTTAAGTCATACTTGCCGACTCTTTAAGAATGTTCAGGGGACTTCTGAAATAGTTGGTGATCTCACAGCCTCATCTTAGACTTATCAAGAGTCTGACAGTTTCCCCAAGACCAAACCACGCCATGCAGGAAAGCGATGGGTGCAATGATTTACATCATTCTACTAAGGCCATTACAGCCTGATTCCTGTCCACCGAGTGCATAATCACTCTATGACGTATTATCCCGTTATGATGAAAGTGATGTATGCAAATCCCACCGCTATAATCGGATCAGTACGCAGCGGCTGTATGAAATTATGTTAATGTTGCAGCTGCCGGGAATTTATATTGAGATGTCTAATGGAGGTGGCTAAGACCTGCCGTCTTTGAGCGTAATTCCGACCTGATCGCACACTGCCGTTTTTCGTAGCGCAGCGATCAGGTCACTACTGCGCATGCACCACAATGCGCAAGCGCGTTGTACGGGTACAAAGCGGATCGTTGCTGGGTGATGGATTTAATGAAGAATCCATTTGCACAGCCGATCGCAAGAAGATTGACACGAAGAAGGCGTTTATGGGTGTCAACTGACCGTTTTCTGGGAGTGGTAGGGAAAACGCAGGCGTGTCCAAGCGTTTGCAGGGCGGGTGTCTGACGTCAATTCCGGGACTGGACAGGCTGAAGTGATCGCAGCGGCTGAGTAAGTTCAGACCTACTCAGAAACTGCACAAACTATTTTTGTACCGCTCGGCTGCACATGCGATCGCACACTTGCAAAGCTAAAATACACTCCCAGTGGGTGACGACTATGCGTTTGCACGGCTGCAAAAAGTAGCTAGCGAGCGATCAACTCGGAATGACCCCCTATGTACGAAGATGCTGGCATCAGTAGCACATCGGGCGAGCGTCTTACAGGAGGTAAGACGCTGGAGACATTGTAGCTGTATACGGCATCGCAGTCACAAGCTGTGACACTCCCCCTGAAAGTCTTGAGCTTGAGTGGCCACTCACCGTTACCTCCCAAAGATGCTCCCTGCCCATCACTCACTCTGTAAATAATCCTCACTGCGATCGCTGTAGCAAAACCATCACTCCACTGCGTACAACACCTCTGAGCCAGGCCCCCTTGTCTGTGTCTTTCAGAGAAGCTCTGATGATGATATACAGTATACGGGAATGCTACATTTTATTCTACGGTTCACAGCTGTGTCACTTATCTCGCTGTAACTCCCCATGGTCTGGCTTAGTTGCTGTGTCACTTATCTCGCTGTAACTCCCCATGGTGCGGCTTAGTTGCTGTGTCACTTATCTCGCTGTAACTCCCCATGGTGCGGCTTAGTTGCTGTGTCACTTATCTCGCTGTAACTCCCCATGGTGCGGCTTAGTTGCTGTGTCACTTATCTCGCTGTAACTCCCCATGGTCTGGCTTAGTTGCTGTGTCACTTATCTCGCTGTAACTCCCCATGGTGCGGCTTAGTTGCTGTGTCACTTATCTCGCTGTAACTCCCCATGGTCTGGCTTAGTTGCTGTGTCACTGATCTCGCTGTAACTCCCCATGGTGCGGCTTAGTTACTGTGTCACTTATCTCGCTGTAACTCCCCATGGTCTGGCTTAGTTGCTGTGTCACTGATCTCGCTGTAACTCCCCATGGTGCGGCTTAGTTACTGTGTCACTTATCTCGCTGTAACTCCCCATGGTGCGGCTTAGTTGCTGTGTCACTGATCTCGCTGTAACTCCCCATGGTGCGGCTTAGTTACTGTGTCACTTATCTCGCTGTAACTCCCCATGGTGCGGCTTAGTTGCTGTGTCACTTATCTCGCTGTAACTCCCCATGGTGTTGCTTAGTTGCTGTGTCACTTATCTCGCTGTAACTCCCCATGGTGCGGCTTAGTTACTGTGTCACTTATCTCGCTGTAACTCCCCATGGTGCGGCTTAGTTACTGTGTCACTTATCTCGCTGTAACTCCCCATGGTCTGGCTTAGTTGCTGTGTTACTTATCTCGCTGTAACTCCCCATGGTCTGGCTTAGTTGCTGTGTCACTGATCTCGCTGTAACTCCCCATGGTGCGGCTTAGTTACTGTGTCACTTATCTCGCTGTAACTCCCCATGGTCTGGCTTAGTTGCTGTGTCAATGCACTGAACGCAGTAGGGGTCAGCAACCTCACAGTAACGTGTATCTTGCTACTATTTCCAATAATATAATCTAATGTACAAGCAGGATTACAGGGTCATGTTACATTTTATGAATAAAGGCCCTCATTCCGAGTTGTTCGCTCGGTAAATTTTTTCGCATCGCAGAGATTTTCCGCTTAGTGCGCATGCGCAATGTCCGCAGTGCGACTGCGCCAAGTAAATTTGCTATGCAGTTAGGAATTTTACTCACGTTTTTTTCTTCGTTCTGGTGATCGTAATGTGATTGACAGGAAGTGGGTGTTTCTGGGCGGAAACTGGCCGTTTTATGGGTGTGTGCGAAAAAACGCTACCGTTTCTGGGAAAAACGCGGGAGTGGCTGGAGAAACGGAGGAGTGTCTGGCCGAACGCTGGGAGTGTTTGTGACGTCAAACCAGGAACGACAAGCACTGAACTGATCGCAGATGCCGAGTAAGTTTGAAGCTACTCAGAAACTGCTAAGAGGTGTGTAATCGCAATTTTGAGAATCTTTCGTTCGCAATTTTAAGAAGCTAAGATTCACTCCCAGTAGGCGGCGGCTTAGCGTGTGTAAAGCTGCTAAAAGCAGCTTGCGTGCGAACAACTCGGAATGAGGGCCAATACTTCCCAAATCTTTATAACGCACGCATATTCGGCAGCGCTGTACGGAGAATATTTCAGTCCTTTTTTTTTATATATATTTCTTTTATTGAAGCAGACAAATAAATCACATTGGACATGTCTTCATGAAAGATAAATAATACAGATGTCGAAATACAGGAAAATTAAATTGTATATCGGTCGGTGAAAGAGATCAAATATTTCTATCAATGGAAATAGATATTGATTGCGACAGTTTTTATCAGCCATGCAAACGCATTGTCGCCGCCCACGGGGGAGTGTATTTTCTCTTTGCAGAAGTGCGAACGCTTGTGCAGCCGAGCGCCTGCAAAATCATTTTGTGCAAAACAAGACCAGCCTTGCAGTTACTCTTCATGTGCGTTGATTCTAACGTTGGAGGGACGGCTTTTGACGTCACACACCCGCCCACCCAAGCCTGCGGTTTCCCCGACACGCCTGCGTTTTTCTAAGCACTCCCTAAAAACGGTCGGTTGACATCCAGAAACGCCTACTTCATGTCAATCTTCTGGCGTTGTGCCGTGCGACTGAAAGCTTCGCTAGAACCTGTGCAAAACCACAAAGGACTTTGTACCCGTACGTTGCGCGTGCGCATTGCGGTGCATACGCATGCGCAGATTAGCCGTTTTTTTCACTGATTGCTGCGCTGCGAACAACGGCAGCTAGCGATCAACTCGAAATGACCCCCTTAGTGTCAATTAAACATTAGGTGAATATAAAGTGAACAAGGTCCAGAGCCACGGCTATTACCCACGAAACACGCGACTACACCAACACTGAGGGGTCTTGTAAATATACCCTCGTTTCATACCACAAAGTATTGCGAAAACATCGTATAATTGCTTCTTTGGTAAGGGTGGGCAAAACTTCAATAAAACTCTCCCGAGTGTCAAAGAATTTTTCTGTACGGGATTCTTTCTGAAGAGAGGCTTCTAGCCGGTCCATGAATATTTCAGTCTTACACTTCAGTCCCTGCCCCAGTGGAGCTTACACTCTACGCACCGCTCGGTTTTATGCATATTATTGTACGTGGTACCGGCAATGGCAATATTAATACCATATATGTATACGTAGTAAGATGTTGTCGAACCAGTATAGTAGACTGTTCTTTTATGGGCAATTTATTAAAAGGTACGTTTTAACTCAAACCAGTTATTCTTCACTTTATTGTTTGTTTGTTTTCTGAGAGTGCGCCAAAAAAGTTGTATTTTTTCTTGTTCTTTGCACACTCCCCGCAGACACCATGTTGTTAACACCCACAAACGGTCACTTCCTGTCAATTAAATTGCGTTCGCATTTCACATTCGCAGTCTGCCGATAATCGCCTGATTTGAGATGTTGCCATTTTGCGACTGTAGCTGAATAAGACCCTTTATGTGCAATGTCGCAGATATCATTACCTGGGGGCCTCTGTTGTAGCCGTATGGAGCTTTCCTATTGGTCCGCTGTTGCTCCATCAACTGCCCTCTTCTGACTCTTCTGTAATATTGGTGGTCATTCCGAGTTGATCGCTCGCTAGCAGTTTTTAGCAGCCGTGCAAACGCTATGCCGCCGCCCACTGGGAGTGTATTTTAGCTTAGCAGAAGTGCGAATGAAAGGATCGCAGAGCGGCTACAAAAAAATATTGTGCAATTTCTGAGTAGCTTCAGACCTACTCAGCGCTTGCGATCACTTCAGACTGTTCAGTTTCGGATTTGACGTCACAAACACGCCCTGCGTTCGGCCAGCCACGCCTGTGTTTTTCCTGGCACACCTGCGTTTTTTCGAACACTCCCTGAAAATGGTCAGTTGACACCCAGAAACGCCCACTTCATGTCAATCACTCTGCGGTCAGCAGTGCGACTGAAAAGCTTCGCTAGACCTTGTGTAAAACTACATCGGCCATTGTGAAAGTACGTCGCGCGTGCGCATTGCGCCACATACGCATGCGCAGAAGTGCCAATTTTTTACATCATTGCTGCGCAGCGAACATTTTCAGCTAGCAATCAACTCGGAATGACCCCCATTAAGTTAAGAAAGTAAAGCCAGCGCTGTGACTGTGTAACAATGCGAGCGTTTCCACTAACACAATGCCACCATTGCTTCTTTCATATAAGACCAGTGACAAGAAAGTACGGCGGAATGTATCAAAGTAAAAATATGGTAAAAATTCAGTTTTCGTATGAGGATTGTCATGTGACCATTGTGTATGCAGATATCCTGTGTCTAGTAATAAAGCCATGCAATTGTATTCTTAGTGGTCCTAGCATACGTCTATAATGAACCAGGATGAAACCTTTACTATACACAGCACCATATTGCCAGAAATCAGGTGTTTTATGCCTGCAATCAGGCCGTGTTCCCCTCCCGCGTCTCCCTATACTGTACATGGAGGCTTGCTGTACCGCTGGTGATAACATTTCCTATGTATGGGGAGACCCTTTTACACAAGTGTTGTGGCGGCCTTACTGACATCCCTTTTCTTTGGAACCGCCGGGAGATGCAGAAACTGAGTCGCCGGCCTCCCAGAATTGAGTTTCCACGTGGAGTAGCTGGAGCCAATATAACGTCATTCTAAAATTATGGCCTCACCAATGACGCAAATAAGCCGACCCCGTCCCCATCAGCTGACACCTGCATCTCCTCTCTGGGCTTATGACATTTAGTAAATACGCTTACTGCAGCAAACAGGAGTGATAATTACCATACAGCTGTAACACACCCGTCTCTCCGGATTTCTGCCCCTTTTTGAGCAGCACCGACAGCCATGCAAGTAAAGCACAATACACATTTAGCAAATACATTCTGCCGCAAAATCATTTTTATATAGTTTCTAGGGATGGATAGCTGCTGAATGACACTATGGGGGTCATTCCGACCCGATCGCTCGCTGCAGTTCATCGCAGCGCAGCGATCGGGTCAGGACTGCGCATGCCCCGGCACCGCAGTGTGCCGGCGCATGCCTGATGGCCGAAGGCCGTCGTTCCCTAGCGATCGCCTCTACCTGATTGACAGGCAGAGGCGGTTGCTGGGTGGGAGGTGGCGGCACGGCGGCGTTTGGCCGCCGTTATGGGGGCGCAGTCTGGCCAATGCAGGAGGGCCAGACCGTGCGGGGGGCAAGCCTCAGCGGCTGCGTGACGTCACACGCAGCCGTGCGACCGGGGGCAGCGACGATCAACTCCCGGCCTGCCGCAGGAGCTGCGCTGGCCAGGAGTTAGTCCGCAAGTACAAAAGCATCGCGGACAGACATGCGGGGCGGGCTAGCCCTGTGCTGGGCATCCCCCCCGTATGTCTGGGAACATGATCGTAGCTGTGCTAAATTTAGCACAGCTACGATCGACTCGGGATGACCCCCAATATACTGTCCCGGTGCACCTTGGAGGTGACTATAACATATACACCTTGTTGTTTCACTTTTTCCCCGTCTCCTGAGTGTCGGAACCATAATACTAAACACCCAGATATAAAGAGGAGACTCCGTTTGTTGGGCAACCACTACAGGACAATTGTGTTACGATTGTCCACCGCCTACCTCTGTGAGCTTTTATATTCCACCATACACCTACACAACTGTACAACAGTATACTCTGTGATCTTATGTTCGTTGAAGTGAAGTTGAACGGTTCTAACGCCCCAAGCTGCATGTCCCTGGTCTTCAAGTATTTCAGACACTTCTGGTGCACGTCATTGCAAGAACTAGAACTTCATCCACCAGTTAGCTACTGACTGAAGACCCCTACGCGCTGACTGTCTGTAGATCGGATCTAGCTACTGTACATCCATTCCGTCACGCACTGTGGAAGTCTTTAGAAAGAAGTAAGAGTTTCTCAAGCATATGAATTCAGAATGAAAGAGATTATCTACTGAAGTTCTAAAAGTTTTGTTCCTTGAGAAATCTCCAGACGACGTTCCCTGTTAATGAATTCCATGGTACAGCCCTGTAACTCAGAGGACAAACAGATCTGTTCTCACAGTACCATTTCTGCCTTATGGCAGAAGGTCAATGTACTTGTATTCTAGGCCCTTCAAAACCATCTGCACAACTACAGTAACTCAATAACCCAACCTATATAAAAACGTATAAACGGCTATGACTAGGCCCACGGCATCTGCATCGCGTCATGCGTAGAGGGTGAGGGACTAATTCAGACTTCGGAGAAAAGCATAAAAAAACAAAGGAGCAGATTTGCAGAATAAATACCTATAAATCTTCTTTCTTTTCCAGTGGGAACAGTGCATACCGTAAAGAGAAAAAGAAAACAAACCAGTGGCGTAAAAAATGCTTTGGTGCCGCAGACGCACCGCAATGCCCATTACACATTAAGTCCTAAAGAAAGGCTTCTAATTACTTTTAAATTACCTGCTCGTTGCCAGGGGTTTCATGCTCTTGGTTCCATGCACGGTGCCAGGGGTTTCATGCTCAGGGTGTCGTGCTCGTTGCCAGGGGTTTCATGCGGTAGGTGTTATGCTTGTTGCCAGAGGTATCATGTGCTGGGTTTCAAGCTTATTGCCAGGGGGTAATATTCGCTGCCAGGGGTTTCATGCACTGGGAGTCATACTCGTTGCTAGGGGGTAATGCTTGCTGCCAGGGATTTTATGAGCTGGGTGTTGCGCTTGTAACCAGGGGGTAATGCTTGTTGCTAGGGCTGTGCTCTCAGTGCCACATATGCCCCCAGTGCCAGATATTCCTCCACAGTGCCAGGTACACATAAGCCCCCAGTGTCAAATATTCCACCCCCGTGCCAGGTACACATATACCCCCAGTGCCAAATATGCCCTCCCCCCCAGTGCCAGGTACACATATACCCCCCAGTGCCATATATGCTCCCCCAGTGCCATATATGCTCCCCTTGTGCCAAATATGCCCCTCCACAGTGCAATTATGCCCCCCCAGTGCCAACTATGCACCCACCCAGTGCCAGATACGCTCCCCCCCAGTGCCAAATATGCCTCACCAGGTGCCAAATATGCTCCCCCCCCCCCCACAGTGCCGGGTACAACACCCCCTCTCCAGGCTCCCCCGCTGCTGTGCTGGAAAGGAGGGACACTGAGGGCACAGCGTGCGCCTCTCCTGTGACCCTCCTTCGTCTCCGGCGGCAGCGGCGTCTGTCTGTTTAATGAAGTGCCGGTTCGTGAGCCAATCACAACTCACGAACGGGCACTTCATTAAACTGACACGCTGCTGCCGCCGGAGACGAAGTAGGGACACAGGAGAGGCGCGCGCTGTGCCCTCCATGTCCCTTCTCCCCAGCAGAGATCAATGGCGGCTAGGGCGCCCCGCAGCCCTGCGGGCCTCCAAGCGCTCGCAGTGGCTGCGGACCCCTAGTTACGCCACTGAAACAAACCCTATGTATGGAACAGACTTCTGGGGAGGAGCACATACCGCAAAGAGGCTATTTATTAATTAACGGGTTGTAGACCTGTTAATTAGAATTTATCATCACCATTTATGGTAATAAGAAACTCTGTACCGCTATGTATTATGAAACACATCCAGGAACACAATCCCCGATATGACATGTACCTTCATGCAGTATTCCGTGATATAATGTTATCTCCCAGATCTGGGTGGTTCAAATGAAAATCTGGTAATTGATGAGAGCAAATGACAGTCAAATATTTGTTCCCAGACACTGGAAAGCGGACAGAACCTCTCGTTCATACAAATTGGTTAAATCCGTCATTTAACCAATTTGTCTGAACGACGGGTTTTGACTACTTACTAGGAGACAGAGGGCCATATTCAATTAGCAGTGATAACGGACTTTTCACGTGAAAAGTCCGGTTTTCGGGTGAAAAACCGGACTTTTCACGTGAAATGCAATTACAGCCTATTCAATTATCCTGGAAAATTTATCGGTGATCATGTTTTCACTAATTTCACTTCACCTTCTCTGAAGCAGGTGAAAAGTTGGGAAAAGTCACTATTTTAAGGTAAAAATGTTTGGATATGGTACAGAACTCATGGGACACCCCCCTTTATGACTAATTAGGCACGTTGAAGTTTTTAATTATTTTTAATTGGCCAATAATGACATGTCATTTTTGGGGTGAAAAAGTAAAAAGTGATGGAAATTGGGGTTCAAGGTATGGGACAGGTATATTGGGGTGCTTTATGAGTGGAACAGGTGTTTTTTAGGCTTGCAGATGGGAGTAATCGGTCTGTTTCCACTTTTTTTTAAAGTACCCTAAAATGACCCATATATATACTTATACCCATTTTCATGTACCCCAAATTTAATGAGAGCATTTATTTTGCTAAAAAAAAATAGCTTTCTATAATTTTTTTGCATTTTAAAAAAATGCATATAACAGCCATTTCACACAATTTAAGTCCCCAAAAACTCTCTAATGTGATCTCTAACACACTTCTCTTCTGTTTTCCTATGTTAGTTTAGCATTTTTTGGGGTACAGGCTGATTTCCCCATTTTCACCTGCACTTTTCACTGCAAGAATTTTCACGTGAAACCCGGTCGGAATTGAATAGGTCGAAAAATGGAGCGTTCTCGCGGCAATTTTCGGCCGATTGCCGTGAAAAATTTTCGGGCGAAAAATTGCCGTGAATTTGCGAAAAATTGAAAAACGGAGCGGTTTCGCGTCAATTTTCGGCCGATTGCCGCGAAAAAATTTTGCGCGAAAAATTGCCGCGAATTTGCGGATAATTGAATACCCTAGAGAGTATTGAAGACAGAAGGGGGTATTCAATTAGCAACAAAATCGTGGCAATTTACCACGAGGTGATGTTTTTGCATCATTTTAGCTGCGTAAACGAATTTTTCGCAAATATGAGCGTTCCCACGATTTGCCCTATCCATATGCAAATTAGCGGAAACGACTTGACCGTGAAAATTGTTGCTGAAAGTGAAAAGTGGGTAAATCTGCCCATACTCCCCCAAAAAGCTAAACCAACATAACAGTGTAAAAGTTTATTATTGGTTATAAGAAACATAGGGGTCTATTTACTAAGCCTTGAATGGAGATAAAGTGGACGGAGATAAATTACCAGCCAATAAGCACCTGTCATTTTTCAAACCCAGCCTGTGACATGGCAGTTAGGAGCTGATTGGTTTCTGGTACTTAAATTGGGTCAAATGGCTGTTAGGCATTTTTTTTTTTTTTAAATATAAAAAATAATAGGAAGCTATTCCCCCCCCCCCCCCCCGCAAAATAAGTGCTTAAATTAACTTGGGGTACATAAAAATGGATATAAGTAGCTGAAAGCAGACTGATTACTCCCATCTGCAAGTCTAAAAACAATTATAAAGCACCCCAATATACCTATCTCATACCTTGTACCCCAATTTCCATCACTTTGCACTTTTTCACCACAAACATGAGATGTCATTATTGGCCAATTAACAATAATTAAAAACGCCTAAGTGCCTAATTAGTCATTCAGGGGGTTATCCCAGGGGTTCAGAACCAAATCCCGACATTTTTTATTTAAAATAGGGATTTTCCCCAAGTTTATCACCTGCTCCGAGTTGGTGAATTGAAATTCGCAGTAAAATTACCACAAAAAAAAGTTTCCGCGGGCAACTGAATAGACGTTTGGCGAATTTACCGCAATTCACGGTAATTTTGCATCTTTTTACTGCGAAAAACGCATTTTCGACGGTAACTGAATTTCCTCCCATAGAGAGACAAAGAATGATGACTCTCACGAGCAGATATAAGAATAAGGGGATAGTCTGCAACTAAAGAGAAATATTACTGAAAGTGAGCAATCAGTACGCTCTGAAATGATAAAACAAGATAAAAAGTTGGTTATTGATTACTGAAAGGCAAGAAACTAGTAACTAAATCCATAATACACAAAGTGGCGTTGCAAGGGTCTGGGACACCTGGAGTACCCTATCCGTATTATAACTCTGCCCTTGTACCTATTGCTGCATTTTCCCTGTTACTGATAGGCTGGGATCACAGTGACCTGGTCACAGTACTCTCTGCCTATCAGAGACTGGGAGCTGCACCATTAGCTGGAGGTACCAAGTAGCGTGGAAGATGGTGGTGCACCAAGAATGCAGGGCAACTGAGCGCCACTGCTATATCTGCGCAGCTGCCATTCAGACTTACATCTGAGTAGTAGCCCATGGTGCGCACTACAGAGCAGCTGTGGCCTGGAACATGAGGTCTGGTTGCTCTGTACAAGCTACACTTCCCGATACGCAACTATATATCCCCAGACATTGGCTCTCATAGTCTGGACACAGCTCCCACAGGGGCCCATTTATTCAACAAATTCAGTTGTTCTCCACTCCTCTGGGCAGGTCTAGCATTCTGAAGGGAAAAACCAACCCTAACATCCCTCTAAACCCAATGGAGATGCTCTATAATTGCCAGATTATGCTTAGTGAGTGGGACCTTCCTCTCAAGGCAAGGCAAAGCTCACACCAAGGCCAGATAAATGTCCGGTCTGGCTAAAACAGACAACTGTAATAGCATCCAGTATCAACTATGATAATCAGGTTCAGCACCAATAAATGAGCCAGAATTAAGAGAGGTGTGGGCAGTTGGGTGCGTTTCATCCATTATATTGTCAGACTTCCTCAGAGACTTTCCTTTGGTGTGTGCTGCGGTCTGGGATGTTTGTTAAATGTGTGCTGCAATGGTTCTAGGTTAATTTAAAAGGTCTGTGGGATCATGCTTCAGGGTGGAGGGATTGGTTGAAGAGAATGGGGTCAAGGAGGCAGATGCAAGATGGATAGGAGGGCATGACGTTAACCGAAGAAAAAGACATGGAGTCAAGGACATCAAAATTCTACCTAGTAAGAATGTAGGGAGGAGGAAATGGGGGGAATGGTAATGCTGCAGGAGAGCAGGTGGTGGTCAGGGAAAAGGCGAGGGGAATTTTTGAAGTTTGAAACAGTACAGAGATGAAAGGCGAGGTTGCACCAGGTACTACATGCTATATAGGTACTAGAGAGAGAGAGAGAGGGTATGGGTAACAACAGTAATGAAGACTAGGTCCAATAGACAATATGATGTCAGGGAAGGCAGAGTAAAAGTTGAGAAGAAAATCCATGGTCATGGCAGGCAGCAGACAAGGCAAATCAAACACACAGTTCAATGTCAGGGCAATCAGCAGGCAAGGAAAAGTCCAGTCAGCAATCTGCAGCCACCAGCACGGAATGCCAGAAGAGCGCACTTTGCTAAATAATGTCCCTGAGCACAGCAGTGCCCGTAGAGCAACATAAGAAAAGAGGTAGAGATTAGACAGAGAGAAAAATAACGAAAGTGAGAGAGACAGGGACTAGTGCAATAAACACTATTTCATGTATTAACAATGTGTTGTCTAGCAGAAATATACTGTATATGTATTTTTTAATAATTTTTTATTCTATACATTTTTGCCCATGGGAAACCATCCAAGTAATAATCAAGTCGTCTAAAACGAGCTGCAGAACGTTACACAATAGCACGTTTTTTCATTGTGCCAGACAAAACACAACTGCTTATATTTACAACACTTCCTCTTTGCAAACTTTACTTTTCTGGCCGTATTCCAGAGTTACATCAGAATAGGATACGCCTTGTTTAAGGCTTTTTTTTTTCTTTCTTTTTAATTCACATGTCAATTGCTTTTCTCCACCTCCTTCAGAGATCCAAGGAGCTTGAACCGTTTGCAATCGCAGAGAAAAGCAAGTTTCAGACAGATGAGCGGCTCAGATCTCACAGACGTTGGCTGGAGCCTCTTCTTGGCGGTTGGACAATTGTAACCTCCGAGTTGAGTTTTCACATGGAGTTGTATCCATGCTCTAATAATAGCCGAGCCATTCAAGGTGACCACTCTGTCATACCTAGCTCATTGCTGTTCTCTACCGGTCTCCTGGGAAATTTCATTGCAATCTACATCTTATGGCAACACAAGTTACGCACGAGGAACAAAACCTCAATTTTTTATATTTTGGTTACTGGTCTGACAGTCACAAATCTGATGGGGAAATGTCTGTTGAGCCCAATGGTACTGGCTGCTTACTCCAAAAATCAGACCCTGGTGCAGATGGCGGACAACCGAAACCTATGTAATATTTTCAGCTTCATCATGATTTTCTTTGGATTGGCACCGATGCTTATATTATTTGCTATGGCTCTAGACTGCTGGATTGCACTTGCGTACCCCTTTTTCTACTACAATTACATCACGAAGAAAATTGGCTTGGTGGTACCACTTGTAGTCTACATTTTCAGCGCCGGCTTCTGTGCTATGCCTTTCCTGGGAATTGGGAAATTTAAACAGTACTGCCCCGGAACCTGGTGCTTTATTCAAATGACTGCGGAGGACTCGAAGCCTGACGTCCTGGCTTATTCTGTGCTATATGGCACAGTCATGGGAATATTTGTTATAGCCATCATTATCTGTAATGTGGCTATTATGAGACGCCTTTACCAGATGTACCAAATTCAAAACCAGCGAAATATGAGCGGTTCCAGAACGGGACCCAAGGTGGAATGCGCCAAGCAAGCAGGCATGGAGGAACTAGATCACCTAATCCTCTTGGCGGTGATGACGATAATTTTTGCGGTGTGCTCGCTTCCTTTAACTGTACGTATTCACTCCAATTACCGAAGCCTCTCCTAGGTCAGGTGTGCAATTGTTTCATTGTGAAATGAAAGTTGTTTTTTTATTTTATTTCCCTGATCTGGAATATAATTTAGCCTTTTTTTTTATTCTTCAAGTTGCAACCTAATTTAACATTTAAAAAAAAAAAAAAGAAAGCAAAAAAAAAAGTGAAAAGCCCTTTAATTCAGCAAACAGTCAACCAAAAAGCAATAGAATAATGAAAAATAAATTAGGCAATAAGGTAAATATCAACCAAATGTAATGAAGCGGAACGTACAGTTATTGTCTTTAACATTTAGACTACTCAGTTTATATACTTGTGTGCCCTCCTTAAACTTTTACCAACTTAATAGTTTCCTTGTCTCTGTGCTTTTCAGCTATGCCTTTATGTCACAAGTTGCTTCTTAGTCATTGCCCTGGAATACAAAACAAACCTGCCTTGTGCATTGTATCCAGTGCGGAGATGACAGTCAGACTGCTCAATACCAAGAGGTAAATCAACTTGATAATATACAGTCATGGCTCAGAAGCACAGAATGAAACTAGACAGATAAAACAGTTTGATGGTTATATACAAGTCAATACACTGTCATCTGAAAGTGGAAACCCCCTGTTGGCTTTAGATCAGAGCAGACAATGAGGTCAGATAAATATTTTTGTGTGGTAAAGGAAAAAAATATCACATACTTGATCTATTGTAATGGCCAAGAGGGAAAAACAAAACAAAACAAAAAAAACCCAGTAAAGGGTATTTAGTTACCGATGTGCAAGCAAGAAACGCGCCTCTTTAGTGACAGCACATGGCTAATGTTGCACAAATGCGTCGCGATTTGCATTCGATGCAAAAAAGCACATTTATATACTGTATGCAACAGTACCCATGTGACACAAATACTCAGTCATGCAAAAGTAAGCTTTATAAATCTCTGACGTGTAAGTACCGGTAGAACCCCCTGTGAGGTCAGAGATGGTATGAGTGTGGTTGGATCAGTAAAAGTCTATGTACAGTACATATTGCTTAAAGGTGTTGGTTAAAAACTTAGACAGGTATTGTTGTTCCCCTACATACTGTATGTGTGTGAGATGGACTGAGCGTGGCATTTGTGCAAGCAGTAATGTATTGCATAGGTGCATTTTTGCACACCAGTGATTTATATTTAGTATCCCCAAAGTCATCTAATGCATTTTTTTCCTATATTCCAGTTTGCAAACAACAATACCACATTTACTATAGGACTTTATTAATGCTACCCTACCTCATATTTTAAACTATCCTAGGTTTAGCATTTAAATGATATTTTGTTTGCAATTGCTGTATTTTTTCTTTTTCTTGCTATTTTCATGAAAATTCAGGTACTCAGTGGCACCCTTATGGTGAAAGTTTTACCAAGGCTACCCAAACTCATAAAAGTGATATTGTAGCAACGTTCATCCATCGCTAGATGTTATACCGTGATGGAATGCCCACTGAAATAAATGGGAAATTCTGTAATAGATAGATAAATAAGTATGATGGCGGGTGACAATAGCATGTGCACTTATGCAATGCTGGATTCTGTGTTAGACAAAAGGGGAGCTGTGCTGGGTGACACAGGGGTGGGGTGCTATACTGGGTGACACGGGGGAGATTACGTACTGAGTGCAAAGGGGTGCTGTGCTGGGTGACACAGGGGTGGGGTGCTATACTGGGTAACACGGGGGAGATTACGTACTGAGTGCAAAGGGGTGCTGTGCTGGGTGACACAGGGGTGGGGTGCTATACTGGGTAACACGGGGGAGATTACGTACTGAGTGCAAAGGGGTGCTGTGCTGTGCTGGGTGCCAGGGGGTAATGTGCTGGTGGGTGACACAGTTGGGTTGATGTGCTGGGTGCCAGGGGGTGATGTACTGGGTGACACAGGTGAGTTAATGTGCTGGGAGCCAGGGGGTGATGTACTGGGTGACACAGAGGGGGTGATATAATGGGTGTGAGGAGGTGCTATACTTGGTGCTCGAGGGTAATGTGCTGGGTGAAACATAGGGGCTGCTGTGCTGGGTGACAGAGAGAGAGAGGTGCTGTGCTGGGTGACAGAGAGAGAGGTGCTGTGTGACAGAGAGAGAGATGTGCTGTGCTGGGTGACAAAGAGAGAGAGGTGCTGTGCTGGGTGACAAAGAGAGAGAGGTGCTGTGCAACACAGAGGGGCTGCTGTGCTTTGTGACGATGATCTGTCATGTGCTGAATGACACAAAGAGGCTGCTGTGCTGGGTGACGCAGAGAGGGGGGGGGGGGGGGGGGGTGATGTGCTGGGTGCCTGGAAGTGCTGTGCGACACAGAAAGGCTGCTGTGCTGGGTAACGCAGAGGGAGGTGCTGTGCGACACAGAAGGGCTCCTGTGCTGGGTAACGCAGAGGGAGGTGCTGTGCGACACAGAAAGGCTGCTGTACTGGGTAACGCAGAGGGAAGTGCTGTGCGACACAGAAGGGCTCCTGTGCTGAGTAACGCAGAGGGAGGTGCTGTGCGACACAGAAGGGCTCCTGTGCTGGGTAACGCAGAGGGAGGTGCTGTGCGACACAGAAGGGCTGCTGTGCTGGGTGACGCAGAGGGAGGTGCTATGCGACACAGAATGGCTGCTGTGCTGGGTGACGCAGAGGGGGGTGATGTGCCGGGTGCCAGGAGGTGCTGTGCGACACAGAAGGGCTGCTGTGCTGGGTGATGCAGTGGGGGGTCATGTGTTGGGCGCCAGGAGGTGCTGTGCGACACAGAAGGGCTCCTATGCTGAGTAACGCGGAGGGAGGTGCTGTGCGACACAGAAGGGCTGCTGTGCTGGGTGACGCAGAGGGGGGTGATGTGCTGGGTACCAGGTGGTACGCTGCTGGGGGATATGGGGTGCTCTTCTCAGGGGGCTGAGTGACAGTTAGACATGCCCTTTGGGCGGAACATGACACGCCCCCTCAATGTAGCGCATTCTACTTCCAAAGAAATCTCCCTGAAACTAGCTTTTAAAAATAGGCAAGTATGAGGAGAAGCACCTGCCGAGGAGGAGTGCCAGGCACTAGACGCAAAGGCTCATGGGAGCTTCCTGGTCCCTCCGGCAACTGAGGCTGCAAGGAGATCAGTGACAGCACTTTCATGTTGGCAGCGCGGCGCCCTCTAACATTTTTGGCACCTGGATCTTGTGCTCCACTGGAACTGCCCTTCCTACGCCCCCTCCTACCAAGCCATTCATTATCCACCTGTCACAGCTCCCCCCGTCAGTGTCCACCTGTCACAGCTCCTCCATCAGTGTCCACCTGTCACAGCTCCCCCCATCAATGTCCACCTGTCACAGCTCCTCCATCAGTGTCCACCTGTCACAGCTCCCCCCATCAATGTCCACCTGTCACAGCTCCTCCATCAGTGTCCACCTGTCACAGCTCCCCCATCAGTGTCCACCTGTCACAGCTCCTCCATCAGTGTCCACCTGTCACAGCTCCTCCATCAATGTCCACCTGTCACATCTCTCCCATCAGTGTCCACCTGTCACAGCTACTCCATCAATGTCCACCTGTCACATCTCTCCCATCAGTGTCCACCTGTCACAGCTCCTCCATCAATGTCCACCTGTCACATCTCTCCCATCAGTGTCCACCTGTCACAGCTACTCCATCAATGTCCACCTGTCACAGCTCCCCCATCAGTGTCCACCTGTCACAGCTCCCCCATCAGTGTCCACCTGTCACAGCTCCTCCATCAGTGTCCACCTGTCACAGCTCCCCCATCAGTGTCCACCTGTCACAGCTACCCCATCAATGTCCACCTGTCACAGCTCCCCCATCAGTGTCCACCTGTCACAGCTCCCCCATCAGTGTCCACCTGTTACAGTTCCCCTCATCAGTGTCCACCTGTCACAGCTCCCTCATCAGTGTCCACCTGTCACAGCTCCTCCATCAGTGTCCACCTGTCACAGCTCCCCCATCAGTGTCCACCTGTCACAGCTCCTCCATCAGTGTCCACCTGTCACAGCTCCCCCATCAGTGTCCACCTGTCACAGCTTTCCCCCTTTGGATTCCATATAAGGAGCCGCGCATCGCTGCCATATTCACTCCGGCATTGGAGAGTGTAGTGAGAGGACGTGTCTCCATCCTCAGTGTCTGTGCGGGAGGGAAAGTGGGGTGGTGATTCCAGTGCTGTCTTGTGCTTCTCAGTCACAGTGGTGGTGTCCTCTGCTGCCATATGTCCAGTGTCATACCTTCCTACATGACCTTCTCCAGGAGTGACAGAATGCTCTGCTCCTCCTGGACTTACCTCTTAATTGATGATTGCCAGTGCCGTAACTAGGCATTTTAGCGCTGTGTGCAAGAAATGACAGTGGCACCCCCACATATAAGATAGGGGCAGAGCGCGCCGTAGGCGCGGCAAAAAATTCTAGGGGCGTGGCTTCACGGGGAAGGGGCGTGGTCACAAAATAATAGCAATTCATACTACGGTGCACAGTAGTCTACATTATTCAAATGACGCTGCACAGTAGCGCCACTACACCAGGTAGAGCCCCTTTTATACATTACAGCAGACAGTGTCCCCCTTTTTACACATTGCGGCAGCCAGTCCCCCTTTTTACACATTGCGGCAGATAGACCCTTTTTACACATTGCGGCAGCCAGTCCCCCTTTTTACACATTACAGCAGCCAGTCTCCCTTTTAACACATTGCGGCAGCCGGTCCTTCTTTTTACACATTGCGGCAGACAGCGTCCCTTTTTTACAATTACAGCAGACAGCGTCCCCGTTTTTACACATTACGGCAGACGGTGTCCCCCTTTATACACATTGCGGCAGCCAGTCCCCCTTTTTACACATTGCGGCAGCCAGTCCCATTTTACACATTGCGGCAGCCAGGACCCCATTTTACACATTGCGGCAGCCAGTCCCCATTTTTTACACATTGCGGCAGCCATCCCCATTTTTTACACATTGCGGCAGTCAGTCCCATTTTTTACACATTGCGGCAGCCATCCCCATTTTACACATTGCGGCAGCCAGGACCCCATTTTACACATTGCGGCAGCCAGTCCCCATTTTTTACACATTGCGGCAGCCAGTCCCATTTTTTACACATTGCGGCAGCCATCCCCATTTTTTACACATTGCGGCAGCCAGTCCCATTTTTTACACATTGCGGCAGCCATCCCCATTTTACACATTGCGGCAGCCAGGACCCCATTTTACACATTGCGGCAGCCAGTCCCCATTTTTACACATTGCGGCAGCCAGTCCCATTTTTTACACATTGTGGCAGCCATCCCCATTTTTTACACATTGCGGCAGCCAGTCCCATTTTTTACACATTGCGGCAGCCAGTCCCATTTTTTACACATTGCGGCAGGCGGTGTCCGAGAGAGAGACAGAGAGAGAGAGAGAGAGAGACAGAGAGAGAGAGAGAGAGGGGGGGGGGATATACTTACCTTCTCCCCGCTGACAGGCTCCTCGTGCTGCTCCCTCGGTGGCGGCAGTGAGATGAGAAGGAGGAGGAGGGAGGGGGAGCAGGGAGCCGCAGCAGCACTATGTTATTGGTAGTAAGCGCCGCTGCAGCATCCCCCTCTCCTTCTGTATTGGCTGCCGGGCAGCCAATACGGAAGGAGAGGGGGATGCTGCAGCGGCGCTTACTACCAATAACAAAGCGCTGCTGCGGCTCCCTGCTCCCCCTCCCTCCTCCTCCTTGTCCGCTGCCTCCGGCGCTGGTCTCTCTCCTCCAGCGCGGCGCACGGCGCACACAGAGGCGGCATGTAATGAGTCAATTTGACTCGTTACATGCCGCTGGCCGTGCGCCCCCAGGGCAACTGCGCTGTGTGCCAAGCCCCCTTGGCACACACGTAGTTACGGCTCTGATGATTGCCATCACCTGTGCTGAAACACTTTCTTATCCATTAACCTGTTCAAAACAGGTCCCGGCAATCATAAGTTAAGAGAAAAGTGCAGAAGCAGAGCATTGTGTCCCTCCTGGAGAGGGTCATGTTGGGAGGTATGCAGTGTAGCTGTAGAAGTCCAGTGCAGTGGTGCTGTGTTGTGCTGCATCAGTCCAGTGGTGATGTCTTGTGCTGCATCAGTCCAGTCACAGTGGTGGTGTCCTGTGCTGCCATATGTCCAGTGCTGCTGTATAAGTCCAGTCCAGTGGTGCTGTATTGTGCTGCATCAGTCCAGTGGTGATGTCTTGTGCTGCATCAGTCCAGTCACAGTGGTGGTGTCCTGTGCTGCCATATGTCCAGTGCTGCTGTATAAGTCCAGTCCAGTGGTGCTGTATTGTGCTGCATCAGTCCAGTGGTGGTGTCTTGTGCTGCATCAGTCCAGTCACAGTGGTGGTGTCCTCTGCTGCCATATGTCCAGTGGTGCTGTATTGTGCTGCATCAGTCCAGTCACTAGGCGCTTAACAGATACATAGCATAATATTTCATAAAATACAGAAGCATGTAGATACTAAAGGGACATTATGGAAATGCTGAGTAAACAGGAAAGTCTTGAGTCTACTTTTGAAGGATTCTATAGTTGGGGCCTCTCGCACTGTGCGGGGAAGTGAGTTCCATAGAGTCGGAGCCGCATGACTAAAAGCTCCACCCCCAGATGAATTACGGTAGATTCTAGGTACTGCTAAAAGTCCTTCATCTATAGATCGCAGTAATCGAGTGGGGCAGTATGGGGTCAGAAGCTGCTTGAGGTACCTTTGGCCCTGGTCATGTAATGTAATAAATCCAATGGTACTGCTGTATATGTCCAGTCCACTGATACTGCCGTATATGTCCAGTGATACTGCCGTATATAGACTTCCTGACAGATAGGATACAGGTGGTGAAAGCGGGGGAATTTACCTCTCAAGCGCGGTCCATTAGTACAGGGGCCCCTCAGGGCTGTGTCCTCTCACCGCTGCTCTTCTCCCTGTACACAAATGACTGTACCTCAGAGGTGCAATCAGTAAAGATCATCAAATTCGCCGATGACACCACCGTCATCGGCCACATCAAGGACAGGGACGGGAACCGTCATCGGCCTATAGACGGGAAGTAGACTGGTTGGCCCAGTGGTGCACACACAACAACCTTGCACTCAACCCCCTCAAAACTGTCGAGATGATAGTGGACTTCAGGAAGAAGTCAGCTACTGCACCTCTGCTAACGATTGCTGACAGTGTGGTATCGCTAGTGGACTCCTTCAAGTTTCTAGGGACCACAATCTCCCGGGACCTTAAATGGGGGTCCAACGCTGACGTCACTGTCGGGAAAGCGCAGCAGAGGTTGTTCTTTCTCAGGCAATTAAGGATTTTCAACATCCCACAGAAGCTTTTGCTCCTCTTCTACTCCGCGATTGTGGAGTTGGTACTGTCCTATATGTCTAGTGGTACTGCCGTATACAGTATGTCCAGTGGTACTGCCTATATAAATCCAGTCCAGTGATACTGCCGTATATGTCCAGTGATACTGCCATATAATTCCAGTGATACTGCCGTATATGTCCAGTGGTACTGCCGTATAAATCCAGTGGTACTAGCGTATAAATCCAGTCCAGTGATACTGCCGAATATGTCCAGTGGTACTGTTGTATATGTCCAGTGGTACTGCCGTATAAATCCAGTCCAGTGATACTGCCGTATAAGTCCAGTGATACTGCCAGTGGCGGATCCAGGGAGGGGGGGGGGGGGGCACTCGGGCCCGTGCCCCCCCTGTCGTTTGTGCCTCCGTCCCCAGTCCCCCCCCCGTCCGTCCGTCCGTCCGTCCCACCCCCGGCGCCGCACAGGGAGATGACGGGCGCCTGCTGAGATTGTGTTACCAGCGGGCGCCCGTCTCCCTGCACAGTGGCAGCCGGAGGGAGGAGCTCAGTACTGAGCTCCTGCCTCCGGCGCTGTCACTGTGCGGCGTGCGCTATGGGAGAGACGTCAGTCATGACGTCTCTCTCATAGTGCTGAGGAGAGGACGCCAGGAGGAGGAGTACTGCGGCGGTCTGGAAGCGGGAACGTGGCTTGGTAAGTATGTTCTCTTTTCTCTACCTCAGTGCAGCGGGGGCATCTACTGGGGGCAAACGAGGGGGGGACATTACTACTGGGGGCATCAACAAGGGACATTACTACTGGGTAGGGGGGCATTACTACTGGGGGAGCATCTACTGGGGGCATTACTACTGGGGGGCATCAACAAGGGGCATTACTACTGGGGGGCATTACTACTGGGGGCATTATTACTGGGGGGCATCTACTGGGGGCATTACTATTGGGGGTCATCTATTGGGGGCATTACTACTGGAGGCAGCTACTGGGGACATTTTTACTGGGGGCCATCTACTGGGGGCATTATTACTGGGGGGCATCTACTGGGGGCATTACTACTGGGGGGTCATCTATTGGGGGCAAACTCCTAGGGGGCATTACTACTGGGGACAAACTACTGGAGGACATTATTACTGGGGGGCATCTACTGGGGGCAAACTACTGGGAGACATTATTACTGGGGGGGCATCTACTGGGGGCAAACTACTGGGGGACATTATTACTGGGGGGCAACTACTGGGGGCAAACTACTGGGGGACATTATTACTGGGGGCCAACTACAAAGGGGCTAACTACTGGGGGCATACTACAGGAGGGAATTACTACTGGCAGCGTAACTACAGGGGCATTACTACTTGGGGGCTAAACTACAGGGGGGCCAAACTACTGGGGGCATAACTACAGGGGCCAAACTACTGGGGGATAACTATACGGGCCAAACTACTGGGGACATTACTACTGGGGGCTAAACTACAAGGGGGGCATAACTACAGGGGCTAAACTACAAGCAGGCAAACTACTGGGGGCATTACCACTGGGAGGCTAAACTAAAGGGGGGTAAACTACTGGGGTCATAACTGCAGGGGCATTACCACTGGGGGCATAACTACTAGGGCGCTAAATGACTGGGGGCATTACTACAAGCAACATTACTACTGGGGGCAATACGGGCATTGCATAAGGGGCACCACTATTATGGGGTCTATATAAGAGGCACTACCAGTACAGTGGACATTGCATAATGAGCGCTACAACTGTGGGCATTGTATAAGAAGCGCCACCTCACATGCACCGAAGCCGCACGCAAATGTACTTGCCCCTTCCATGGTGCCCCCCCTATCATTTTCTTCTGGATCCGCCCCTGGATACTGCCATATAATTCCAGTAGTACTGCCGTATAACTCCAGTGGTACTGCCGTATAACTCCAGTGGTACTGCCGTATAAATCCAGTCCAGTGGTACTGCCGTATAAATCCAGTCCAGTGGTGCTGCCGTATATGTCCTGTGATACTGCCATATAATTCCAGTGATACTGCCGTATAAATCCAGTGGTACTAGCGTATAAATCCAGTCCAGTGATACTGCCGTATATGTCCAGTGGTACTGCAGTATAACTCCAGTGGTGCTGCCGTATAAATCCAGTCCAGTGGTACTGCTGTAGAAGTCCAGTGATACTGCCGTATACTTCCAGTGGTACTGCCATATAATTCCAGTGATACTGCCGTATAAATCCAGTCCAGTGGTACTGCCGTATAAATCCAGTCCAGTGGTGCTGCCGTATATGTCCAGTGATACTGCCATATAATTCCAGTGATACTGCCGTATATGTCCAGTGGTACTGCCGTATAAATCCAGTGGTACTAGCGTATAAATCTAGTCCAGTGATACTGCCGTATATGTCCAGTGGTACTGTCGTATATGTCCAGTCCAGTGATACTGCTGTATAAGTCCAGTGATACTGCCATATAATTCCTATTCCAGTGGTACTGCCGTATAACTCCAGTGGTACTTCCGTATAAATCCAGTCCAGTGGTACTGCTGTATAAGTCCAGTGATACTGCTGTATACTTCCAGTGGTACTGCCGTATAATTCCAGTGATACTGCCGTATAAATCCAGTCCAGTGGTACTGCCGTATAAATCCAGTCCAGTGGTGCTGCCATATAAGTTCAGTGGTGCTGTCCTGTGCTGTATATTATTTACTCCAAATAAAGAGGTTATTAATATTTAATCCAAATAATTTTTACAGGGTTTGCCCTGTGTGGTGTAGAGGTACGCTCTCCTTTGCTGTATTTTGTTATATAACTTCAGAAAAATAATGGAGAACAAAAATTTGGAGGATAAAATAGGGAAAGATCAAGAAGCACTTCCTCCTACTGCTGCTGCTGCCGCTGCTGTTGTTGCTGCTGGGAGTCGATCGTCATCCCAGAGGGGAAGTCGGAAGACCACTTGTACTACTTCAGCTAAGCAAATGACTGTCCAACAGTCCTTTGCGAGGAAGATGAAATATGACAGCAGTCATCCTGTTGCAAAGCAGATTACTGAGGCCTTGACAGCTATGTTGGTGTTAGATGTGCGTCCGGTATCCGCCATTAGTGCAGTGGGACTGCAGTGCCACTCTTAGATGGGCCAGGTGTTCGTGCCGCACACTTGTGTCGCTTAGCTTAGTCATCCAGCTACCTCATTGCACCTCTTTTACTTCTTTGCATCATGTGCTGTTTGGAGCCTATTTTTTAAATCTGCCATCCTGTCTGCCACTGCAGTGCCACTCCTAGATGGGCCAGGTGTTCGTGCCGCACACTTGTGCCGCTTAGCTTAGTCATACAGCCACCTTGGTGCGGTTAATAATTATTAACCTTGGTGAGGTTAATAATACCGTAGGATCAAAATTACCCCCAAATTCTGTGATTTTAGCTGTTTTTATGTTTTTTTATGAGGAGCTCGGGATGTGGAGATGCTCAGCTACTCTGATTGGTTATGGTACAGAGTAGCCGGGAAGCATTCTTCCTGTCTTCGTCCTGCGGGCCCTGGAGCACAAAAACTGTAATGGCCCAGCAGGCAGATGGCACCCTGCCCCCCGGGCCAACCCGCCACTGGCTGTATGATCTAGTCACACAGCAATGTTTCCCTGAGGTCAGGGGGTTGTATGAAAATAGGAACTTATGTAAGTTTTGTGTGAACTGTATAGAGGGGCGGTAACTGGGTAATTGTTTTAACTAAACTTTTTTTGTTTTATGCAAATCATACTAATCAGATTTACACACCTTTCCCATTGCGCTGTATTTTTTATTGAATCAGTTCTGTTCAAGCTATACTTACGTCGCAATATATTGTGGTGTACTTAAATACTCAGTATTATGCAAATATAGGTAATTAGAACATATATTTGATGCACAATATGACATCACACAAAGCCCAGTGTGTAATGATTAGGGGAAATTCTACACCTTATAGCCACGGAAATGAGATCTGTTTTCTATGCTTGGAAAACCATGTTTCCTCCTCTGTCTCTTGGTTCACATTAAACTATTTATAAGAAAACATGAAAGTAGACATAGTTCTGAGGAGCATCTGCTGACTGCAAATAATCTGCCAGTTATGGGACAATTAGGCTGCAATGTGTTATTTTAAGATAAATGTCAGACTGACACATCATAGTACAGGGGGCCTAATTCAGACCCGATCGCTCCTCTGAGAATTTGCAGAGGTTTGCAATCAGAAAGTCGCCGCCCTGACAGAGTGAAAAACGCCCCGTGCAAGTCTGCGTACACCGTGCGAAAAGCTGTGCAAATGCCGGTCAGCTGCAAATCCTTTCACACCTCACTCACCATCGAATGATTTTTCCAGTCTGTGTGTATCCCAGGACTTACTCCTACAGTGTAATACAAACAGCCTGATCGAGGCCGGAGCTGACGTCACACACCCACCCTGAAAACGCTTGGGCACGCCTGCGTTTCTCCTGACACTCCCAGAAAACGGCCAGTTACCACCCCCAGACGTCCTCTTCCTGTCAATCAGCCTGCGTTCGCCTAGCGATCGAAAAAGACGCTGATTTCTTTCACAGTTTGGCCTCGCTCCTACGCATTACGATCCGTACGCATGCACAGTCGTTTGATAATCAGCCGCCTTTGCGAATTCGCACAATAGCGATCAGATCTGAATTAGGCCCAGTATTTGGTGAGTTCCCACTGTAGAATCTATATTGCGCCCATTTTATGTACAGAACACACAAATGGGCCAGTATTTACTAAATATCCGAGTTTGGCCGATTTGTGTTTTTTTTCTAAGTCCCAATCCGGGAATTCACTAAGCACCAATCTCGGCAGTGTCTGGTCTATTCGTAATGGTTTGAATGACAACGTTCCGAAATACGAATAAATAGACCATCGGTCAAACGCGGCTGTTATTTCATACAATACGGGCATTCACTATTCATTCGTATTTGGGTGTTAGTCTCTGAGTGCTCAAGTGCGGGTCTATTTTTTTGCGATTCGTTAAAAAAAGCTGCAAAAAAATAGACCTGCTTTTTCCAGTCGAGTTTGGATAACCATGCACGGATCAGTGAGATCTGTGCATGGTTATCTATGGGAAAGTGTCTGTTTAGTGTAAAAACAGGAAAAAAAATTGCGTGGGGTCCCCCCTCCTAAGCATAACCAGCCTCGGGCTCTTTGAGCCGGTCCTGGTTGAAAAAATATGAGGGAAAAAATGACAGGGGTTCCCCCATATTTAATCAACCAGCACCGGGCTCTGCGCCTGGTCCTGGTTCCAAAAATATGGGGGACAAAAAGCGTAGGGGTCCCCCGTATTTTTTAAACCAGCACCGGGCTCCACTAGCCAGGTACATAATGCCACAGCCGGGGACACTTTTATAGTGGTCCCTGCGGCCCTGGCATTACATACTCAACTAGTCACCCCTGGCAGGGGTACCCTGGAGGAGTGGGAACCCCTTAAATCAAGGGGTCCCCCCCCTCCAGCCACCCAAGGGCCAGGGTTGAAGCCCGTGGCTGTCCCCCCCATCCAAGGGCGGCGGATGGGGGGCTGATAGCCTTTTGAAAAAATGTGAATATTGTTTTTAGTAGCAGTACTACAAGTCCCAGCAAGCCTCCCCGCAAGCTGGTACTTGGAGAACCACAAGTACCAGCATGCGGTGGAAAACCGGGCCCGCTGGTACCTGTAGTACTACTACTACACACCGTGAAAGTATCATTTTATTACATACATGCACACCTCCAAACACACATACTTACCTATGTTCACACGAGGCTCTGTCCTCTTGTCCCTGTAGAATCCTTGGGGTACCTGTGAAAAAAATTCTACTCACATAATCCAGTGTAGAATCAGACCTTCGTATAATCCACGTACTTGGCAAAATAATAAAACGGAAACCCGACCACGCACTGAAAGGGGTCCCATGTTTACACATGGGACCCCTTTCCCCGACTGCCAGGACCCCCCCTGACTCCTGTCAAAGAGGGTCCCTTCAGCCAATCAGGGAGCGCCACGTCGTGGCACTCTCCTGATTGGCTGTGTGCTCCTGTAGTGTCTGTCAGGCAGCACACGGCAGAGATACAATGTAGCACCTATGCGCTCCATTGTATCCAATGGTGGGAACTTTGCGGTCAGCGGTGAGGTTACTTTCGGTCAACCGCTGACCGCAAAGTTCCCACCATTGGATACAATGGAGCGCATAGGCGCTACATTGCATCTCTGCCGTGTGCTGCCTGACAGACACTGCAGGAGCACACAGCCAATCAGGAGAGTGCCACGACGTGGCGCTCCCTGATTGGCTGAAGGGACCCTCTTTGACAGGAGTCAGGGGGGGTCCTGGCAGTCGGGGAAAGGGGTCCCATGTGTAAACATGGGACCCCTTTCAGTGCGTGGTCGTGTTTCCGTTTTATTATTTTGCCAAGTACGTGGATTATACAAAGGTCTGATTCTACACTGGATTATGTGAGTAGAATTTTTTTCACAGGTACCCCAAGGATTCTACAGGGTCAAGAGGACCGAGCCTCGTGTGAACATAGGTAAGTATGTATGTTTGGAGGTGTGCATGTATGTAATAAAATTATACTTTCATGGTGTGTAGTAGTAGTACTACAGGTACCAGCGGGCCCGGTTTTCCACCGCATGCTGGTACTTGTGGTTCTCCAAGTACCAGCTTGCGGGGGAGGCTTGCTGGGACTTGTAGTACTGATACTAAAAACAATATTCACATTTTTTCAAAAGGCTATCAGCCCCCCATCCGTCGCCCTTGGATGGGGGGGGGGGGGGGGGGGGGGAGACAGCCTCGGGCTTCACCCCTGGCCCTTGGGTGGCTGGAGGGCGGGACCCCTTGATTTAAGGGGTTCCCACTCCTCCAGGGTACCCCGGCCAGGGGTGACTAGTTGGGTATGTAATGCCAGGGCCGCAGGGACCACTATAAAAGTGTCCCCCGGCTGTGGCATTATATACCTGGCTAGTGGAGCCCGGTGCTGGTTTCAAAAATACGGGGGACCCCTACGCTTTTTGTCCCCCGTATTTTTGGAACCAGGACCAGGCGCAGAGCCCGGTGCTGGTTGATTAAATATGGGGGAACCTCTGTCATTTTTCCCCCCATATATTTTCAACCAGGACTGGCTCAAAGAGCCCGAGGCTGGTTGTGCTTAGGAGGGGGGACCCCACGCAATTTTTTTCAGATTTTTTAAGACTTTAATCAACTTTTTAAGGTACACAATGAAGCCCTGCACGGATCTCACAGATCCGGCCGGGATTCCTTGTGTTTTGTCAGGCAGTGTTTAACTCTACACATCTAATATGGTAATGCTGCAGGGAAGCGTCTATGCAGTACCGTACATCTAATATACTAATGCTGCAAGGGAGCGTCTATGCAGTACCGTACATCTAATATACTAATGCTGCAAGGGAGCGTCTATGCAGCACCGTACATCTAATATACTAATGCTGCAGGGAAGCGTCTATGCAGTACCGTACATCTAATATACTAATGCTGCAAGGGAGCATCTATGCAGCACCGTACATCTAATATGGTAATGTTGCAGGGCAGCGTCTGTGCAATACCATACATATCATATGCTAATGCTGCAGGGAAGCGTCTATGCAGTACCGTACATCTAATATGGTAATGCTGCAGGGAAGCGTCTATGCAGTACCGTACAGCTAATATGCTAATGCTGCAGGGAAGCGTCTATGCAGTACCGTACATCTAATATACTAATGCTGCAGGGAAGCGTCTATGCAGTACCGTACATCTAATATACTAATGCTGCAAGGGAGCGTCTATGCAGTACCGTACATCTAATATACTAATGCTGCAGGGAAGCGTCTATGCAGTACCGTACATCTAATATACTAATGCTGCAAGGGAGCGTCTATGCAGTACCGTACATCTAATATACTAATGCTGCAGGGAAGCATCTATGCAGTACCGTACATCTAATATACTAATGCTGCAAGGGAGCGTCTATGCAGTACCGTACATCTAATATGGTAATGTTGCAGGGCAGCGTCTGTGCAATACCATACATATCATATGCTAATGCTGCAGGGAAGCGTCTGTGCAATACCGTACATCTAATATGCTAATGCTGCAGGGAAGCGTCTATGCAATACCATACATACTGTATAACTTTTTAAGGTACACAATGAAGCCCTGCACGGATCTCACAGATCCGGCCGGGATTCCTTGTGTTTTGTCAGGCAGTGTTTAACTCATCACTCCCGTAAAACACTGCCTGATATTACGAATCACATCGACATCGGAAAAAACTAATGTGCAAAACTCGGCAGCTTAGTGAATGATCGTATCAGGATTCAAAAAGTTGCAGTAAAATGCACCCGATACCATTCGAGTTCAAATACCCTTCAAAACAGCCAAAACACGAATCTTTGTAAATATACCCCATGATCTCTTGCAGCAGAGGTGTCCGACCTCATGAAGGTACTGTAACACAAGAAAAGCAAAACAGGGAGCGCTAATGCCCTAATATGTTTAGGATATGGGCCCTCATTCCGAGTCGTTCGTTCGTTGTTTTTCTTCGCATCGTGCGATAAGTCGCAAACTGCGCATGCGCAATGTTCGCAGTGCGCCTGCGCCAAGTAAATTAGCACAAAAGTTTGGCATTTTACTCACGGCTTAACGAAGATTTTTGATCGTTCTGGTGATCGGAGTGTGATTGACAGGTAGTGGGTGTTTCTGGGCGGAAACTGGCCGTTTTATGGGAGTGTGCGGAAAAACGCTGCCGTTTCTGGGAAAAACGCGGGAGTGGCTGGAGAAACGGGGGAGTGTCTGGGCGAACGCTGGGTGTGTTTGTGACGTCAAACCAGGAACGAAAAGGACAGAACTGATCGCAGTGGCAGAGTAAGTCTCGAGCTACTTGGAAACTGCAAAGAAATTTCTAATCGCTATTCTATTCGCAATTCTGCTAATCTTTAGTTCGCAATTCTGCAAAGCTAAGATTCACTCCCAGTAGGCGGCGGCTTAGCATGTGCAATGCTGCTAAAAGCAGCTAGCGAGCGAACAACTCGGAATGAGAGCCATGGGACGCTACGGGTTCAGTATGATTTACCGACGGACACAATACCGACGCTCATATTCCCGACAGCCATTGACTTACAGTCAAAATACCGACACTGTCAAAATACTAACATTCATTATGCTGGCATGTTCAAAATGCCGACATAGTAAGAATACCGACATTTGAAATGGTGACATGTCAAAATACCAGCATGAGTTTTTCTGTTTTTCGTGTCAATGTCAACATAGGTCGACATGGACACCGTCTAAATGTTCCACCTGCGCTCGCCGTGCTTTGGGCTTGCTCTATTATATTCCCCCTCCAGGTCCACTGGGATGGTAAAGTATGAACAAGTCTGTTTTTGGGCAAAAATTCCTTAAAAACGCATGGCGGCATTTTGACATGTCGGCATTTCAAATGTCAGTATTCTGACTGTCGGCATTTTGACGGTCGATCAATGGTTGTAGTGATTATGACCATCTGTATTGTGTCCGTCGGTAAATCAACTTCTACCCGGACGCTTCATGTTCAGATTTGATGACAGTGGGTCATATTTACTAATAATCGGGGTCCCTAGATGGTGCTAGCTTCTGGGGTCAGGAAAGCAGTTCCCATGTTTTTCTATGGGGGCTGCTTTTGCTAACAAAACTTCTCGGATTGTCGCACATACGAAATCTGCTGCAGCCCCCTGTAGATACATTCAGGGGATACTTAGTATTTGCAGGTACCCCCCAAACAAACAAGTGTTTCTAAAAATAGTAGATAAATAGGCCGCAGTGTATCATGAGCTGAGGGTGTATGCGAGGACAGATGTTCTGCCCGGATACAGCGAGTAAAATGACAGACAGACACGGGGTAATTCAGAGTTGATCGCAGCAGCAAATTTGTTAGCAGTAGGGCAAAACCATGGGGGGTCATTCAGACCTGATCGAACGCTAGTTTTTTTTCGCTGCGATCAGGTCAGAACTACGCATGCGTATGCACCGCAATGCGCAGGAGCGTTGTACGGGTACAAAGCTGTTCGTTGCTGAGCGATGGATTTAAAGAAGAATTCATTCTTAAAGCCGATCGCAGAGGAGATTGACAAGAAGAAGGTGTTTGTGGGTGTCAACTGACCGTGTTCTGGGAGTGTTTGAGAAGACGCAGGCGTGTCCAAGCGTTTGCAGGGTGGGTGTCTGGCGTCAATTCCGGCCCTGGACAGGCTGAAGTGATCGCAGCGGCTGAGTAAATCCAGACCTACTCAGAAACTGCACAAAACTTTTTTGTACCCCTCGGCTGCACATGCGATTGTACACTTGCAAAGCAAAAATACACTCCCCTATAGACGGTGACTATCTGTTTGCAGCGCTGCAAAAAATAGCTAGCGAGTGATCAACTCGGAATGACCCCCCATGTGCACTGCAGGTGGGGCAGATGTAACATGTGCAGAGAGAGTTAGATTTGGGTGGGTTATATTGTTTCTGTGCAGGATAAATACTGGCTGCTTTATTTCTACACTGCAATTTAGATTTCAGTTTGAACACACCCCACCCAAATCTAACTCTCTCTGCACGTTATATATGCCCCCCCCCCCTCCCCGCACCGCACATTGGGGGTCATTCCAAGTTGATCATAGCTGTGCTAAATTTAGCATAGTTATGATCATCTTCCCAGACATGCCGGGGGGGGGGGGGGGATGCCCAGCACAGGGCTAGCCCACCCCGCATGCCAGTCCGCCCACCCCCGCACAAGTACAAAAGCATCGCACAGTAGTGATGCTTTTGTACTTGAAGAGTAACTCTCGGCCAGCACAGCTCCTGCGGCAGGCCGGGAGTTACTCGTCGCTGCCCCGAGTCCATGCAATACTGTACATCTAATATGGTAATGCTGCAGGGAAGCGTCTATGCAGTACCGTACATCTAATATACTAATGCTGCAAGGGAGCGTCTATGCAGTACCGTACATCTAATATACTAATGCTGCAAGGGAGCGTCTATGCAGCACCGTACATCTAATATACTAATGCTGCAGGGAAGCGTCTATGCAGTACCGTACATCTAATATACTAATGCTGCAAGGGAGCATCTATGCAGCACCGTACATCTAATATGGTAATGTTGCAGGGCAGCGTCTGTGCAATACCATACATATCATATGCTAATGCTGCAGGGAAGCGTCTATGCAGTACCGTACATCTAATATGGTAATGCTGCAGGGAAGCGTCTATGCAGTACCGTACAGCTAATATGCTAATGCTGCAGGGAAGCGTCTATGCAGTACCGTACATCTAATATACTAATGCTGCAGGGAAGCGTCTATGCAGTACCGTACATCTAATATACTAATGCTGCAAGGGAGCGTCTATGCAGTACCGTACATCTAATATACTAATGCTGCAGGGAAGCATCTATGCAGTACCGTACATCTAATATACTAATGCTGCAAGGGAGCGTCTATGCAGTACCGTACATCTAATATGGTAATGTTGCAGGGCAGCGTCTGTGCAATACCATACATATCATATGCTAATGCTGCAGGGAAGCGTCTGTGCAATACCGTACATCTAATATGCTAATGCTGCAGGGAAGCGTCTATGCAATACCATACATACTGTATAATATGCTATTGCTGCAGGGAAGCGTCTATGCAATACCATACATATCATATGCTAATGCTCCAGGGAAGCGTCTGTGCAATACCATACATATCATATGCTAATGCTGCAGGGAAGCGTCTGTGCAATACCATACATACTGTATAATATGCTATTGCTGCAGGGAAGCGTCTATGCAATACCATAGATATCATATGCTAATGCTCCAGGGAAGCGTCTGTGCAATACCGTACATCTAATATGCTAATGCTGCAGGGAAGCATCTATGCAGTACCGTACATCTAATATGATAATGCTGCAGGGAAGCGTCTGTGCAATACCGTACATCTAATATGCTAATGCTGCAGGGAAGTGTCTGTGCAATACCGTACATCTAATATGCTAATGCTGCAGGGAAGCGTCTGTGCAATACCGTACATCTAATATGATAATGCTGCAGGGAAGCGTCTGTGCAATACTGTACATCTAATATGCTAATGCTGCAGGGAAGCGTCTGTGCAATACCGTACATCTAATATGCTAATGCTGCAGGGAAGCGTCTGTGCAATACCGTACATCTAATATGCTAATGCTGCAGGGAAGCGTCTGTGCAATACCGTACATCTAATATGATAATGCTGCAGGGAAGCGTCTGTGCAATACTGTACATCTAATATGCTAATGCTGCAGGGAAGCGTCTGTGCAATACCGTACATATAATATGCTAATGCTGCAGGGAAGCGTCTGTGCAATACCGTACATCTAATATGCTAATGCTCCAGGGAAGCGTCTGTGCAATACTGTACATCTAATATGCTAATGCTGCAGGGAAGCGTCTGTGCAATACCGTACATCTAATATGATAATGCTGCAGGGAAGCGTCTGTGCAATACCATACATATAATATGCTAATGCTGCAGGGAAGCGTCTGTGCAATACCATATATATAATATGCTAATGCTGCAGGGAAGCATCTGTGCAATACCGTACATCTAATATGATAATGCTGCAGGGAAGCGTCTGTTCAATACCGTACATCTAATATGATAATGCTGCAGGGAAGCGTCTGTGCAATACCATACATATAATATGCTAATGCTGCAGGGAAGCGTCTGTGCAATACCGTACATCTAATATGATAATGCTGCAGGGAAGCGTCTGTGCAATACCGTACATCTAATATGATAATGCTGCAGGGAAGCGTCTGTGCAATACCATACATATAATATGCTAATGCTGCAGGGAAGCGTCCGTGCAATACCATATATATAATATGCTAATGCTGCAGGGAAGCATCTGTGCAATACCGTACATCTAATATGATAATGCTGCAGGGAAGCGTCTGTTCAATACCGTACATCTAATATGATAATGCTGCAGGGAAGCGTCTGTGCAATACCATACATATAATATGCTAATGCTGCAGAGAAGCGTCTGTGCAATACTGTACATCTAATATGATAATGCTGCAGGGAAGCGTCTGTGCAATACCGTACATCTAATATGATAATGCTGCAGGGAAGCGTCTGTGCAATACCGTACATCTAATATGATAATACTGCAGGGAAGCATCTGTGCAATACCGTACATCTAATATGATAATGCTGCAGGGAAGCGTCTGTTCAATACCGTACATCTAATATGATAATGCTGCAGGGAAGCGTCTGTGCAATACCGTACATATAATATGCTAATGCTGCAGGGAAGCGTCTATGCAGTACCGTACATCTAATATGATAATGCTGCAGGGAAGCGTCTGTGCAATACCGTACATCTAATATGATAATACTGCAGGGAAGCATCTGTGCAATACCGTACATCTAATATGATAATGCTGCAGGGAATCATCTGTTCAATACCGTACATCTAATATGATAATACTGCAGGGAAGCGTCTGTGCAATACCATATATATAATATGCTAATGCTGCAGGAAAAAGATGCCTACTGCCAGCATCTGCGGAGACCCACAAACATCAGAGATGTATGTATACCATCGGGTGTGCGTACATCTCGGAATCAGGCCCTCTGGGCAGATTGTTCTTGAGCCTATAATAAGCATCCTGCTGCTGATGTTATTGTTTGCTGCTACATTTCTTTGCATCCGGGTCATTCCAGTACACAACAGTTGTGGTGTTAGTGATGTCATAACCATGCGTAGAAAATGTTATTAGTGTGTGCACTTCAGGAGGGGCGTGTCTAGAACACCTATTGGGCGTGTTTATAACTATTGTATGTTATTTAATGCTGTCCTCAGATGACTTTGACCCCTTTATTGGCTATGGAGGCACTGTTGCAAAAGAAGGATCTTACGATTTGTGCCTGCCACACAATATAGATGGCAATTTTAGGACCACTATACAGTGCAAAGAGAATATACTAACTATTGCCATAGAGCATTTTTTGTGACTGATATACAATATGGAGAGCATTTTGCACACTGCCATATCATTCAGAGAACATTTTTGAGACTACCACACAATTAAAGGCAAGATTGTCATACAACACAGAGAGTATACTAATTGCCACCATGCAATGCAGACATTTTTGTGACCACCTGACTATATGGAGAGAATTTTAGTGACCCCCAGAAAATACGGAGAGCATGCTAGTGACCACCAGACAATACAGAGAACATTTTAGTGACCCCCAGAAAATACGGAGAGCATGCTAGTGACCACCAGACAATACAGAGAACATTTTAGTGACCACCAGAAAATACGGAGAGCATGCTAGTGACCACCAGACAATACAGAGAACATTTTAGTGACCACCAGAAAATACGGAGAGCATGTTAGTGACCACCAGACAATACAGAGAACATTTCAGTGACCACCAGAAAATACGGAGAGCAAGCTAGTGACCACCAGACAATACAGAGAACATTTTAGTGACCACCAGAAAATACAGAGAGCATTTTAGTGGCCACCGAATGATACAGAAAGCATTTTAGTGTCTACCAGACAATACGGAGAACGTTTTAGTGACCACCAGACAAGGGAAATGAGTTCCACCATCTCTCCAGGACCACTTTAAGCTCTGACCACACCCCTTTAATTGGGTACTCACCCTGGTATGGTGGTCCTAGCTATAGTGGCTGTTGTATCTGAGGTGATGTATGTTCTTGGCCTGTTCTGACAGTGATCCTTTGCTCTTGGTTGTGATTTTCTTTAAAGTATTGTAAAACATTCTGATTTCTATTTTCTAACCATCACCAGCCACAGGGCAGAGACTGTTTTGAATTGCAGTGAGTCAGGAGCACAGAGGACCCTAGTAGAGAGAATGTAACCTTATAATAAACATGAACTAGCTGCACCACTGGTTGGCGACTAAGATGTGGCTGTGGCACTGTCTATTCCACCCGCTCCCTCAATTCTGCCAACACAGATGCAAGCTATGGCAGCTCTGTTCGCCCATCTGCTGCACTGGCCGGCTTGTGCTACTGCTGAAGCTTATCTTGAAGTTTTCCCAGCACTTTTAGACTTCTTTGATGCCCCTAGTAACTGATGTAACAGCATTTGTTTTGGATGTTAGTTTCCACCCTGGGTCCAGCTTGACAGCTGCAGACATATGTCTTCCGTCTCCTTGCATCATTACTTTGAAGATTGTTTATAATTAAGATTTACATCTCTTTTTTATAAATTATTATTATTATTATTATTATTATTGTTCACGGCCAGGTTAAGGCATTTGGGCACCAATAACACTGACCCCCACACAAGTACTGCCGTTGCCACTATACCGTGTTCCGGTGTGTGTACCATGCACCAGCCTGGTGCCACACTGAGGCTCCGGGACTGCACAAGACTTCCAGGTTGGAGTACTCATGAGATCTCGCTACAGATGTGTCCTCGTCAGTAGCTGATCTTGCTACGAGCACAAGGGATTTTTGCCCGGGGCGCCACATTCCAGAGGGCGCTGCCGCCATGGCAAGATCCGCTACTGTTGGTCAGTGCCCCCCCGGTGCTGTGAAGGAAACTAGACGCTACCCGTCTAGTTTCCCTTCGTGGAGAGGACCTTTGCTGTGCGGTGCGCGATGACGTCACCGTGCTCCGCACAGCATTGTGGGACTGGCACATAGACGCTAGGGCTCATAATTGACCTCTAGTGTCTATGCTGTGCTATGGGAGAGATGTCATAACGTCTCTCCCATAGATCCGAGGAGTGGCGCCGTCGGAGGTCAGCAGCGGTCCGGAATCAGCAGCGGGGATAGTAAGTATTAATTAATTATTATTTTTTTGCAAGCGGCGCTACTCAACTGGTGGCACAACTCTACAGGAGGCACAAATGGGGGCACAACTCTACAGGGGGCACAAATGCGGGCACAACTCTACAGGGGGCATAACTGATTGCCCCTGTTTGAAGCCACGCCTCTATTTTCACCCGGGGCACCACAAGGGCTAGAACCGGCCCTGGTCCTCATATATCTAGCCTCTATATGCCACACAGAGCGGCATTCCTGGTGTGAGTGAGCCGCCAGGGCCCGTGCAACTCTGCTAACGCCGGGCATCTTTTTTTGCCGAAAATGCGTTTTATTCTTAACACAATACAGTGCCACTAGGATACATGAGGAGACTGTGCTGAGTAATGTGATATATGACACTTGTTGTATATGGTGTGTATGCGGAGCAGAACAGGACTTGTATTAGAAAAAAGCTGCGGCTGCGACATTGTAGCACTTCGTGTACAGATTCAGAGACTCAGAGGCACACAGATGTACAAGTGTCATATATCACATTACTCAGCGCAGTCTCCTCACGCATTCCATTGCGTTGTGACTAAGACATATTTTCTGTAAAAAAGGCACATGACGAAGATTGTCACATAACCTGGCGCTCCAAGAGGAGCTGTTTGGTGTGTCTGCAGCAGAGATGGATGAGGACACATCTGTATTTGGTATCATGTGGGCCTGGCTACAGCTGTGTTAGCCGGAGATCATTATGAAGCTGTACATGGTGCGGCCATAGTCCTGAAACAGTGTGTGGGCCCTGTAGTTACCCCCCCACACACACACAATCCGTCCCTATTATCATTCACCTTGCTGAGCGTTGGAACTGGGCAGAGCTTTGTCGTCCATCTTCTTAGGCTGGGGCCACACAGTGCAGTACAGATGGCCACGTTCAGTGGGACCCGCTCAGCAAGAAGGAGCCAGCACATGGGTTCCTATCCAGCCGCCCACACATATGCGGTGGCGCCGAATCCCCCGGACCCAACTGCGGTTTATTCGGATGACAGGACGACTGTATTTCAAGGAGAACACATACATTTGAATGTATGTGTTGACACAGTGCGGCTGTGTGGCCCAAGCCGTAAGGTGCTGGATAAACAATGGATCAAACACAGACTGCAGTCAGTCAGAGCACAATACTCCGGTGAGGACTGCACTTTACATAAAGGTGGCTGAGGAAGAAGAGACAGAGGAAGATATGAAAGATGTGAAGGTGGTGGCAGAGGAAGACACAACCCCGTACATATTCCATATTTCCTAAATTACCTAAATCTCACCTGTTGGATGCATGATACTGTGGGGCTTATTGCCAAATGGGCACGGACTGAGAGGCTAATTCAGACCTGATCGCAGTTGTGCGTTTTCACATAGCAGCGATCAGGTCTGAACTGCGCCGGCGCCGCAGTGCACTGGCACATGCCAGACAGCCTATGGCTGTCTCAGCCCAGCGATCGCCTCTGCTTGATTGACAGGCAGAGGCAGACACTTGGCGGGAGGGGGTGGTTTGGCGGCGTTTGGCTGCTATTTAGGGGGCGCAGTCATGGCAAAGCAGGCGTGCCCGGACCGTTGGGGGGGGGGGGTAACCGTGGCGGCTGTGTGACATCACACGCAGCCGCTGCGACCCTCAAAGCGATGAGTAGCTCCCTGCCAGTCTGCAGGAGCTGGGATGGTATGGAGCTACTCTTCCAGTACAAAGGCATCGCCGCTGTGTGATGCTTTTGTACTTGTGAGGGAGAATCGGGCCTGACAGGCGGGGCGTGTCTCCCCCGCATGTCATGGAAGCTGATCGTAGATCTGATAAATTTAGCACATCTACGATCAGGTCTGAATGACCCCCTGAGATGCCACCGAACTTACCGAACTTGTATAGTTTCTAAACTGGGACTGTTGGTTCATACGGAGAGCCCAACACACCTGCACGGGAAATAGCAGTAGTACAAGTCACAGTGAAGCAGGTATATGCTGTGCCGTGTTCCGGAGCTTTGCCTTTGTGTGACATAATATGTAGCCCTATTTCTCTTACGTACTAGAGGATACTGGGGTCCATTTAGTACCATGGGGTATAGTCGGGTCCACTAGTAGCCATGGGCACTTTAAGAATTTGATAGTGTGGGCTGGCTCCTCCCTCTATGCCCCTCCTACCAGACTCAGTTTAGAAAATGTGCCCGGAGGAGCCAGTCACGCTGAAGGAAGCACCTGAAGAGTTTTCTGCTTTTATTTTATGTTTGTTATTTTCAGGCAGGACTGGATGGCACCCATCTGCCAGCTTTGTGGGACTTAGGGGGGGAGAACGGCCTAACCTCTTGAAGGGTTAATGGTCCCGTTCCCCGCTGACAGGACACTGAGCTCCTGAGGGAACTATTCGCAAGCCCCACCACAGCGAGCGTACATTCCCGCAGCACGCCGCCACCCCAACAGAGCCAGAAGAATGAAGAGTTGTGAGTACAGAGCCGGCGTCCTGGTTAGCTGGGCGCCGGCCATTATGGCGGCACGAGGGTACGGAGACACATGGCTTCTAAACGGGGTGGAATGCGTCTGCAGACACAGTACACAACTGCAACACAGCCTTAAAATGCTTTCTCTCCACTTTAAGCACCAGATACCTCAGCCAGTATAAAAAAAGCGGGAAGACCGAGCACCATTGAAGGGGCGGGGCTTCACTATGAGAGGGTCCAGCATCTCACCAGCGCCATTTTCCCTCTGCAGTGGACACAAACGCTGACAGGACAGGGATGCGTAGCTCCTCCAGTGTGACTCCAGATTATCTCAGCGGTACCAGGGGGTCATAGCAGGGGTGGAGCGATTATTAGTGTACTAAGTCCTTATCAGGGGACTTAGTCTGCAACCCGGCTAAGCTTGGCATTAGCGGCAAGGGCGCGGTGGGGGCTGGCTCTTGGTGGGTTAATTGTGCTTAACGTGTGTGTGTGTGTGTGTGTGTGTGTGTGTGCTGTCACATTTACGTTATGTCAGGCAAAGAGTGTGTTTCTTGTAAAGTGGAGTGTTCCTCTTCACAAGGGGGCTCACTACTGGGTACTCAGGCTTCACAGGCTAGTGGGGCTGAACCGGAGTGGGTTAATTCTCTCAAAGGAATGATTTCAACACTTTCTACAAAATTGTCCCGCAATGAGAAAGAGGCGCAATACTTAAATGTGGATGACTTTATGAACAGAGACTCAGTCCCCAGAGCAGCATCTCAGTCCCCTCCCATTTGTCCGCAAAAGCAATCTCTGGCCCATATCCTGCAGTCTGACTCTGACGCTGATGGGTGTGCTGGTTCGGAATCTCATCACTATCCTTTATATCCTTCTCTCAAAGTATGTCCGTCTCCTCGGGCACTGAGTCTGGTAGGAGGGGCATAGAGGGAGGAGCCAGCCCACACTAGCAAATTCTTAAAGTACCCATGGCTCCTAGTGGACCCATCTATACCCCATGGTACTAAATGGACCCCAGTATCCTCTAGGGACTACGAGAAAAGGATTTACCGGTAGGTAATTAAAATCCTATTTTCATCCATCTCACAGCACTGCCATTTGCGAGTATGCTCGGGAAAGAGATGGCAGCAGCTAAGGAAAAAAATGAAAACCAGATGCGAGTTAAGATTTATTTTAAGAGTTCTCTTATTCTATTAGGACACAAAGTCAGTTAGAGAAAAATGCAAAGCTGAAATTTATTCTGTGTAAATGAGATTACTGTATAGCTCCGGGCACACACAGGCTTCCAGCTTATCTATATAATGGGTGCCGGTTCCGTGTTGTACAGACGGGCTCCACACCGTACACTCTCCACTGTACAGCACAGCGTGCCCCCTCCACAATACCTGCTGTCAACGGAGCCATCATTCCAGCAATGCCAGATCAAATAAGTATATATCTTATATACCTTTAAAATGAACCAATTATCAGGCAACGAACATACCCTTATTGTATCTGGTGTTTATTCTTCTCTGAGATAGAAATTGTATAGTTGGAAAAACCTAATAATTGTGGGCCATGTTTAGGGTCGCAGCGGCTGCGTTTGACGCCGCACAGCCGCGGTGGCCCGCCCCATAAATGGTCCGGACACGCCTGCAATGCCGCAGACACACCCTGCAACCACCTCTGTCTATCAATCAAGCAGAGGCGATCGCACAAGTGAGATGCCCTCGCATCCCACGGTGTGCGCACGGGCAGTGCGGCTGCTGCATGTGGGCACACAGCACAGGGCTTCAGCCTGCGTACGCTGCCGCTGCAGCGACTAGAACTGAATTAGGCCCCGTCACAGTACATTTATTTGTCAGTACCTCTCAGATTAGTACTTATACCTATTACACTAGTTCATTGTTACTCTCTAAGGCACTGTGCCACTGAATTTGAAGTACTGCTCATCTCTCAGGCCTCAGGCAATGGGAGACAGCAGCTTACTAACATATTGTAATATCAGGGACACAATTATTTTGTTTATACTGAAATCTCCCTCTGGGACCTCTCATTGGCGGTCAGACCTGTCGAGCAAGATCTTGCGCTGATACAACAGGACCTACAGCACAGGTAAGGTAGGTAGGTAGAGGGGAGGAGGGCCTGTAGCTGGTAGAGGGGAGGAGGGCCTGTAGCTGGTAGAGGGGAGAAGGGCCTGTAACTGGTAGAGGGGAGGAGGGCCTGTAACTGGTAGAGGGGAGAGGGGCCTGTAGCTGGTAGAGGGGAGGAGGGCCTGTAGCTGGTAGAGGGGAGGAAGGCCTGTAGCTGGTAGAGGGGAGGAGGGCCTGTAGCTGGTAGAGGGGAGGAGGGCCTGTAGCTGGTAGAGGGGAGGAAGGCCTGTAGCTGGTAGAGGGGAGGAGGGCCTGTAGCTGGTAGAGGGGAGGAGGGCCTGTAGCTGGTTGAGGGGAGGAGGGCCTGTAGCTGGTAGAGGGGAGAGAAGCCTGTAGCTGGTAGAGGGGAGGAGGGCCTGTAGCTGGTTGAGGGGAGGAAGGCCTGTAGCTGGTAGAGGGGAGGAGGGCCTGTAGCTGGTAGAGGGGAGGAGGGCCTGTAGCTGGTAGAGGGGAGGAGGGCCTGTAGCTGGTAGAGGGGAGGAGGGCCTGTAACTGGTAGAGGGGAGAGGGGCCTGTAGCTGGTAGAGGGGCCTGTAGCTGGTAGAGGGGAGGAGGGCCTGTAGCTGGTAGAGAGGAGAAGGGCCTGTAGCTGGTAGAGGGGAGGAGGGCCTGTAGCTGGTAGAGAGGAGAAGGGCCTGTAGCTGGTAGAGGGGAGGAGGGCCTGTAACTGGTAGAGGGGAGGAGGGCCTGTAGCTGGTAGAGAGGAGGAGGGCCTGTAGCTGGTAGAGGGGCCTGTAACTGGTAGAGGGGCCTGTAGCTGGTAGAGGGGAGGAGGGCCTGTAGCTGGTTGAGGGGAGGAGGGCCTGTAGCTGGAAGAGGGGAGGAGGGCCTGTAGCTGGTTGAGGGGAGGAGGGCCTGTAGCTGGTAGAGGGGAGAGAAGCCTGTAGCTGGTAGAGGGGAGGAGGGCCTGTAGCTGGTTGAGGGGAGGAAGGCCTGTAGCTGGTTGAGGGGAGGAGGGCCTGTAGCTGGTTGAGGGGAGGAGGGCCTGTAGCTGGTAGAGGGGCCTGTAGCTGGTAGAGGGGCCTGTAGCTGGTTGAGGGGAGGAGGGCCTGTAGCTGGTTGAGGGGAGGAGGGCCTGTAGCTGGTAGAGGGGCCTGTAGCTGGTAGAGGGGAGGAGGGCCTGTAGCTGGTTGAGGGGAGGAGGGCCTGTAGCTGGTTGAGGGGAGGAGGGCCTGTAGCTGGTAGAGGGGCCTGTAGCTGGTAGAGGGGCCTGTAGCTGGTAGAGGGGAGGAGGGCCTGTAGCTGGTTGAGGGGAGGAGGGCCTGTAGCTGGTAGAGAGGCCTGTAGCTGATAGAGGGGAGGAGGGCCTGTAGCTGGTTGAGGGGAGGAGGGCCTGTAGCTGGTAGAGGGGAGAGAGGCCTGTAGCTGGTAGAGGGGAGGAGGGCCTGTAGCTGGAAGAGGGGAGGAGGGCCTGTAGCTGGAAGAGGGGAGGAGGGCCTGTAGCTGGTTGAGGGGAGGAGGGCCTGTAGCTGGTAGAGAGGCCTGTAGCTGGTAGAGGGGAGGAGGGCCTGTAGCTGGTTGAGGGGAGGAGGGCCTGTAGCTGGTTGAGGGGAGGAGGGCCTGTAGCTGGTAGAGGGGAGAGGGGCCTGTAGCTGGTAGAGGGGCCTGTAGCTGGTTGAGGGGAGAGGGCCTGTAGCTGGTTGAGGGGAGGAGGGCCTGTAGCTGGTAGAGGGGCCTGTAGCTGGTAGAGGGGAGGAGGGCCTGTAGCTGGTTGAGGGGAGGAGGGCCTGTAGCTGGTTGAGGGGAGGAGGGCCTGTAGCTGGTAGAGGGGAGAGGGGCCTGTAGCTGGTAGAGGGGCCTGTAGCTGGTAGAGGGGAGGAGGGCCTGTAGCTGGTTGAGGGGAGGAGGGCATGTAGCTGGTAGAGGGGTCTGTAGCTGGTAGAGGGGCCTGTAGCTGGTAGAGTGGAGCTGGTAGAGGTGTGGGGGGGGGGGGGGGGGGGCCTGTAGCTGGTAGAGGGGAGGAAGGCCTGTAGCTGGTAGAGGGCCTGTAGCTGGTAGAGGGGAGGTGGGCCTGTAGCTGGTAGAGGGGGGGAGGGCCTGTAGAAGTGTGAAGGGCCTGAACTGAAAGCCTAAAGTGGGCTTCACTATGCATGTGCTGGGCCTGTGCATGCTCAGAACGGCAGAGCAAGAGCCTATGGTGGGGAAGGACACGTATCCCGGCCCTCCAACTTTATGCAATGAGAATTGACAACTCCCTGCTGAATACTGACATTTCTTAGTAACCACATTCCAAAACACCCAGTATTGCTGTTCATATAATTGGGACCCCGCACCATAGTTGCCTACCCTCCCGCATCCTGCGGGAGCCTCCCTTTTCAGCTATAAATCTCCTGGTGCCCTGCTTTATAGGTCAATTCTCCCGGATTCTTCAGATTCTGTCAGGGGTGACGCTAAGGAGTTTTTTTTTGCAAGAACAGTGTAGCTTAGGGGTGGGCAAAATACGGCCCGCGGGCCGGATGCGGCCCGCAAACCGATCCTACCCGGCCCACTGCCTCCCACCAGCGAGCAATGACAAGCGGCCCGACCGGCTGAGCTGCTTGTCATTGCTCTGCACTGCAGTACCTCCAAGCTGCCAGCGGCGCCTCTCTCCCCTGCTGCTGCGTTGTAGCAGCCTCCTCCCTCCTCTAGAGTCCCCAGTGACAACGGCTGTGTTCAGCCGAGAAGGGGGCGGGGCTACGTGCCGATGAGGGGCGGGGCTACATGGGACCTCAGGGGGCGGAGCTACACGGGACAAGAGCCAGACTGCTACAGATCCATCCTTCCTGCCACTGCCAGCCAGATCAGTAAGTTAATGGGAAAAGTGAAAGAAAGTGTGTGTGTGTGTGTGTGTGTGTGTGTGTGTGTGTGTGTGTGTGTGTGTGTGTGTGTGTGTATATTTGTGTGTGCGGGCAGTGGCGTCAGACTGTTTTTAGGTTTGGGGGAGAGATCTTTAGCTCTCGCTGTACCAACCCCTCCCGTGTTCTGTCACCATGTCACCCCCATGTTCTGTCACTATGTCACCCCCCCCCCCTGTGTTCTGTCACTGTGTCACCCCCCCGTGTTCTGTCACTGTCACCCCCCGTGTTCTGTCACTGTGTCACCCCCCTGTGTTCTGTCACTGTCACCCCCCCGTGTTCTGTCACTGTGTCACCTCCCCGTGTTCTGTCACTGTGTCACCTCCCCGTGTTCTGTCACTGTGTCACCTCCCCGTGTTCTGTCACTGTGTCACACCCCCCGTGTTCTGTCACTGTGTCACACCCCCGTGTTTTGTCACTGTCACCCCCCCGTGTTCTGTCACTGTGTCACCTCCCCGTGTTCTGTCACTGTGTCACCTCCCCGTGTTCTGTCACTGTGTCACACCCCCCATGTTCTGTCACTGTGTCACCCCCCCCCCCGTGTTCTGTCACTGTGTCACCCCCCCGTGTTCAGTCACTGTGTCACCCACCCCGTGTTCTGTCGCTGTCAACCCCACCATGTTTTGTCACCATGTCACACCCCCCGTGTTCTGTCACTGTCACCCCCACCATGTTCTGTCACCCCCCTCCCCGTTTTCTTTCACTGTGTCACCCCCCCCCCCCCCGTGTTCTGTCACCGTGTCACACATCCGTGTTCTGTCACTGTCACCCCCACCGTGTTCTGTCACTGTGTCACACACCCCGTGTTCTGTCACTGTCACCCCCCTCCCCGTGTTCTGTCACCGTGTCACCCCCACCATGTTCTGTCACTGTCACCCCCCCCCCGTGTTCTTTCACTGTGTCACACCCCCCGTGTTCTGTCACCGTGTCACACATCCGTGTTCTGTCACTGTCACCCCCCCTCCCCGTGTTCTGTCACTGTGTCACCCCCACCGTTTTCTGTCACTGTGTCACACACCCGTGTTCTGTCACTGTCACCCCCCGTGTTCTGTCACTGTGTCACCCCCCTGTGTTCTGTCACTGTCACCCCCCCGTGTTCTGTCACTGTGTCACCTCCCCGTGTTCTGTCACTGTGTCACCTCCCCGTGTTCTGTCACTGTGTCACCTCCCCGTGTTCTGTCACTGTGTCACACCCCCCGTGTTCTGTCACTGTGTCACACCCCCGTGTTTTGTCACTGTCACCCCCCCGTGTTCTGTCACTGTGTCACCTCCCCGTGTTCTGTCACTGTGTCACCTCCCCGTGTTCTGTCACTGTGTCACACCCCCCATGTTCTGTCACTGTGTCACCCCCCCCCCGTGTTCTGTCACTGTGTCACCCCCCCGTGTTCAGTCACTGTGTCACCCACCCCGTGTTCTGTCGCTGTCAACCCCACCATGTTTTGTCACCATGTCACACCCCCCGTGTTCTGTCACTGTCACCCCCACCATGTTCTGTCACCCCCCTCCCCGTTTTCTTTCACTGTGTCACCCCCCCCCCCCGTGTTCTGTCACCGTGTCACACATCCGTGTTCTGTCACTGTCACCCCCACCGTGTTCTGTCACTGTGTCACACACCCCGTGTTCTGTCACTGTCACCCCCCTCCCCGTGTTCTGTCACCGTGTCACCCCCACCATGTTCTGTCACTGTCACCCCCCCCCCGTGTTCTTTCACTGTGTCACACCCCCCGTGTTCTGTCACCGTGTCACACATCCGTGTTCTGTCACTGTCACCCCCCCTCCCCGTGTTCTGTCACTGTGTCACCCCCACCGTTTTCTGTCACTGTGTCACACACCCGTGTTCTGTCACTGTCACCCCCCCTTCCCGTGTTCTGTCACCGTGTCACCCCCCCCCCCATGTTCTGTCACCGTGTCACCCCCACCGTGTTCTGTCACTGTGTCACACCCCCCGTGTTCTGTCACCCCCACCGTGTTCTGTCACCGTGTCACCCCCACCGTTTTCTGTCACTGTGTCACACACCCGTGTTCTGTCACTGTCACACACACCCTCCCCGTGTTCTGTCACCGTGTCACCCCCACCGTGTTCTGTCACCGTGTCAAACACCCGTGTTCTGTCACTGTCACCCCCCCTCCCCGTGTTCTGTCACTGTGTCACCCCCAACGTTTTCTGTCACTGTGTCACACACCCGTGTTCTGTCACTGTCACCCCCCCCCCTCCCCGTGTTCTGTCACCGTGTCACCCCCACCGTATTCTGTCACTGTGTCACACACCCGTGTTCTGTCACTATCACCCCCCCCTCCCCGTGTTCTGTCACCGTGTCACCCCCACCGTGTTCTGTCACCGTGTCACACACCCGTGTTCTGTCACTGTCACCCCCCCTCCTCGTGTTCTGTCACCGCGTCACCCCCCCCATGTTCTGTCACCGTGTCACCCCCACCGTGTTCTGTCACTGTGTCACCCCCCCCGTGTTCTGTCACCCCCACCGTGTTCTGTCACCGTGTCACCCCCACCGTGTTCTGTCACTGTGTCACCCCCACCGTGTTCTGTCACCGTGTCACATCTTTCCCCAGGGGCCATAAGACACTGGATAATTTGCTTGCTGCACAATAATTATCCTAAATAAAATGTTAATGTGTAAAAAGGCTCTCTACCTGCCGTAATGTGTGTAAAAGGGGCTCTACCTGGTGTAATGTGTGTAAGTGGCGCTGTGTGGCGCAATTTGAATAATGGAGACTATTGTGCAGCCTAATATGAATCTGTATTATTTTTTGCCCACACCCCTTCCACATGAAGCCACGTCCCTATATTTTTGGCAAGTGGGGCGAGCTGCTATTTTGTATGTGGCCCTCGGATACTGACAGGAAATGTCAAGTGGCCCCTCAGCTGAAATAATTGCCCACCCCTGGTGTAGCTGCTCAGCTGCTCAGGAATCACTGCTGATGGCTCTCATTAACCCCCTTGTGTAACCCCGAGAGAGAGAGACAGCAGCGCATGATCACACACTCCTCTTATCTGTGCTGGAGTGCACTGACCCATAGCATGACTCTGCTGCTGGTGGTGGTGGTTGTGGTGTAAGAATTGTTGTTAGTAATATTTCTGTAGTTAAACGCATTTGTTTAATTAGAGTATCTGGTGTCTGTAATGATTTGGTTAATGCTGTAATGGAATGGAAAATAGCACATCCAATAAATATTGGTAGTGCCTACTAGAGATGAGCGGGTTCGGTTCCTCGGAATCCGAACCCGCCCGAACTTCAGGTTTTTTTACACGGGTCCGAGCGACTCGGATCTTCCTGCCTTGCTCGGTTAACCCGAGCGCGCCCGAACGTCATCATCCTGCTGTCGGATTCTCGCGAGGCTCGGATTCTATCGCGAGACTCGGATTCTATATAAGGAGCCGCGCGTCGCCGCAATTTTCACACGTGCATTGAGATTCATAGGGAGAGGACGTGGCTGGCGTCCTCTCCGTTTATAGAGAAGAGAGTGAGACTAGAGTAGAGAGAGACACAGTAGTAATTTTGGGGAGCATTAGGAGGAGTACTACTACTTGCTGAAGTGATAGATAGATAGTGTGACTGTATAATGTATATCTGACTTGTGGGGGAGACACTGACAGTGGGGAGCAGTTAGAGTCTGAGAGCAGGACTCAGGAGTACATATAACGTACAGTGCACACTTTTGCTGCCAGAGTGCCACACTGCCATTGTGACCACACTGACCACCAGTATAATATATATTGTGATTGTCTGCTTAGGAGTACTACTTGCAAGTTGCTGATAGTGTGACCAGTGACCTGACCACCAGTTTAATAATCACCACCAGTGAGTTTAATATATATATATATATATATATATATATATATATAATTGTATATAATATATAATATTGTATACCACCTACCCGTTTTTTTTTTTTCTTTCTTCTTCTTTATACATACTACTATAGTAGCTTACTGTAGCAGTCTGCAGTGCTGCTGAGCTGACAGTGTCCAGCAGGTCCGTCATCAGTCATTACATAATAAATATATATACCTGTCCGGCTGCAGTACTAGTGATATTATATATATATATATTGATTTCATCTCATTATCATCCAGTCTATATTAGCAGCAGACACAGTACGGTAGTCCACGGCTGTAGCTACCTCTGTGTCGGCAGTCGCTCGTCCATCCATAATTGTATACCACCTACCCGTGGTTTTTTTTTTTTTTTCTTCTTTATACATACTACTATAGTAGCTTACTGTAGCAGTCTGCGGTGCTGCTGAGCTGACAGTGTCCAGCAGGTCCGTCATCAGTCATTACATAATAAATATATCTACCTGTCCGGCTGCAGTACTAGTGTGATATTATATATATATATATATTGATTTCATCTCATTATCATCCAGTCTATATTAGCAGCAGACACAGTACGGTAGTCCACGGCTGTAGCTACCTCTGTGTCGGCAGTCGCTCGTCCATCCATAATTGTATACCACCTACCCGTGTTTTTTTTTTCTTTCTTTATACATACTACTATAGTAGCTTACTGTAGCAGTCTGCGGTGCTGCTGAGCTGACAGTGTCCAGCAGGTGCGTCATCAGTCATTACATAATAAATATATCTACCTGTCCGGCTGCAGTACTAGTGTGATATTATATATATATATATATATATATATTGATTTCATCTCATTATCATCCAGTCTATATTAGCAGCAGACACAGTACGGTAGTCCACGGCTGTAGCTACCTCTGTGTCGGCAGTCGCTCGTCCATCCATAAGTATACTAGTATCCATCCATCTCCATTGTTTACCTGAGGTGCCTTTTAGTTGTGCCTATTAAAATATGGAGAACAAAAATGTTGAGGTTCCAAAATTAGGGAAAGATCAAGATCCACTTCCACCTCGTGCTGAAGCTGCTGCCACTAGTCATGGCCGAGACGATGAAATGCCAGCAACGTCGTCTGCCAAGGCCGATGCCCAATGTCATAGTACAGAGCATGTAAAAAATTTTGGAAGGGCCATCCTGCGTGACATTGCAGTGCCACTCCTAGATGGGCCCGGTGTTTGTGTCGGCCACTAGGGTCGCTTATCTTACTCACACAGCTACCTCATTGCGCCTCTTTTTTTCTTTGCGTCATGTGCTGTTTGGGGAGTGTTTTTTGGAAGGGCCATCCTGCGTGACACTGCAGTGCCACTCCTAGATGGGCCCGGTGTTTGTGTCGGCCACTAGGGTCGCTTATCTTACTCACACAGCTACCTCATTGCGCCTCTTTTTTTCTTTGCGTCATGTGCTGTTTGGGGAGTGTTTTTTGGAAGGGCCATCCTGCGTGACACTGCAGTGCCACTCCTAGATGGGCCCGGTGTTTGTGTCGGCCACTAGGGTCGCTTATCTTACTCACACAGCTACCTCATTGCGCCTCTTTTTTTCTTTGCGTCATGTGCTGTTTGGGGAGTGTTTTTTGGAAGGGCCATCCTGCGTGACACTGCAGTGCCACTCCTAGATGGGCCAGGTGTTTGTGTCGGCCACTAGGGTCGCTTAGCTTACTCACACAGCTACCTCATTGCGCCTCTTTTTTTCTTTGCGTCATGTGCTGTTTGGGGAGTGTTTTTTGGAAGGGCCATCCTGCGTGACACTGCAGTGCCACTCCTAGATGGGCCCGGTGTTTGTGTCGGCCACTAGGGTCGCTTATCTTACTCACACAGCTACCTCATTGCGCCTCTTTTTTTCTTTGCGTCATGTGCTGTTTGGGGAGTGTTTTTTGGAAGGGCCATCCTGCGTGACACTGCAGTGCCACTCCTAGATGGGCCCGGTGTTTGTGTCGGCCACTAGGGTCGCTTAGCTTAGTCATCCAGCGACCTCGGTGCAAATTTTAGGACTAAAAATAATATTGTGAGGTGTGAGGTATTCAGAATAGACTGAAAATGAGTGGAAATTATGGTTTTTGAGGTTAATAATACTTTGGGATCAAAATGACCCCCAAATTCTATGATTTAAGCTGTTTTTTAGGGTTTTTTGAAAAAAACACCCGAATCCAAAACACACCCGAATCCGACAAAAAAAATTCGGTGAGGTTTTGCCAAAACGCGGTCGAACCCAAAACACGGCCGCGGAACCGAACCCAAAACCAAAACACAAAACCCGAAAAATTTCAAGTGCACATCTCTAGTGCCTACAAGACACAGACAATCCAGTGTTCACAATAAAAATAACATCTACCTACACCAAAATAATCATTTACGTATATATTTAGGGATGGATTCACACACGGTCAACTTGGATTTGGAATTGATTGCATACAGTAGGCATCACATTTAGCATGCATATTGTGCTGAGTAAGAAGAAAAGAAATATCACAGCGAAAACATATTGCAAATAAGAAACCCCGTATTCCAGGCAGTAATGTTAGTATCAATCAGGGCCGGTGCTAGGGTGCTCGGCGCCCTCCTGCAAACTATAAATTTTGCGCCCTCCTATAAATACAGATGTGATCGCTCTCATCCTACCCGCAAGCGGCCGCATTGTGCTTGCGACTAGCTGCGGCAAGCTGCATCTGGTTGGCTGGAACATACAAGCCATGCAATCACAATGTCCGTGATACATTATGCCACACACCACAATTCCCACTACACATTAAGCCCTACAGTTCGGCTTCTAATTACTTTTAAATTAACTGATCGTTGCCAAGGGTTTCATGATCTTGGTTCCATGCACGGTGCCAGGGCTTTTCATGCTCAGGGTGTCATGCTTGTTGCCAGGGGTTTCATGCGCTGGGTGTTTATGCTCGTTGCCAGGGGTTTCATGCACTGGGTGTCATGGGAGTAATTCTGCCCAAACCGCTCCCCGCTGTTTAGTGTGCCGTGTGCACTGCTGCCGATCCCCCTGTTGTTGCTGCTGCTGCCGCCGCGCCAGGGTAGCAGGGTGCCGCCGGCTGCGGCCAGCGCTATGCACTGCCGGCACTTCCTAGACGCTAGAGGTCAAGTATGACCTCCATGGCGGCGGCCATTTTGGAAGGGAAATTTAGCAGATTGACATGCGGACGACTAGTCCGCATGCCAATCTGCTCTGAATTAGTGGCAGTGCCCCCGTAGCCCTGCGCCTCCTAGCCTCCACAGTGCTGCTGGGGCAGTAGTTACGCCACTGAATAGGACACTTTATCTCCCCCCCCATTAAGATGCAACTCTCTAGCATACATTAATATGACACTACCCCCCCAAAAAAAACAAATATAATACAACCCACCCACCCCCCAAAAAAAACACATTAACATGACATTACCCCCAGCTTATATTAATATAACACTACCACCCTTTCCAGCACACAATAACATGACAGTGACACTACCCCCCCAAAACACATTACTATGACATTACCCCCCAAGCACATATTAATATGTCACTCCTCCCCCCAAAAAAACACATGAATATGACACTTTAACCCTCTCCCCTTCTTCCCTCGCACCCCCCCCTCCCCTCCCCCTTCCTTCATTTATCTGCAGCAGAATTTACCTGAGACTTAGCTGGGCCTCTGCTCCTATGTGTGCCTGTGGTGCTGCAGGCTGCTACACTGCACCGCTGCTCCTCTAAACATCCTAGTGACATTTGGTGGACCCGTTCATTCCAAGTAAAGCATTCGTTACCTCTAAACCCAATAAATAAAGACACGGAGACTTGAATTTGGCAGAAAAATTGCTAGCTATTTATTTGACCCTAACCATAGCAAACCTGTAAATGAAAACTTTGTTAAGATGCCGATACAGCCGGCATATGGTGGCAGCAAAAAGAACGGCTCTACTAACCTAAATTAACCGTAAAATACTAAAAATTCGAAACATCCTAATTTTACTATAACTATCAAAAACCGGTAATAGGTGACAACTCCACCCCCACAGTGACTACCCACCGCTCCTGGGTGCCCTGCCGCTGCCTTCCCGGACGGGTGGTCAAGCGGCCAATAAGTCGATGGAGGTGAGTGCACCTAAACCAAATCAAACTGTAAATCACTACAGCTTACCATACAACCACCAACTGCCGTTCTTTTCCGCCAATAAATAGCCAACGATAAAACCAGCCAACAATTTAATGCCAAGGCACTCCGTGCCAGAAACCTTTACCAACAGGGCGGGAGGGCGGGAAGGCAATTTCACCAACAAGAGAGAGACAAAATGTCTATCCTTCCCTATATATACTAACCCTCCCCTTTTCCCAAAGGGCTGTACTTTCCTTCCAGCTAGGTCCACCCCTCACAAGATGTTTAACTCATTCCTTTCCTATGCTGTCAATTCTCTCTCCTTCTGGCTGGCTCCTCCTGTGCATCATGTGACTTCTTGTTTATCGGTGCCCCGTGAATCCAGCACTGATGGGAAGGGAGGGAGGCTGCTGAAAACTGCTGTGTCTCCTCAGTGACAGAGAGGAGACTCAGGAGAAGGGGGTATGGAGGGGGAGGGGGGGGGGGGGGGTGCGGGGGTGCTGGTGCGCGCACTGCTGCCTGTCTTCCAGCTAGGTGCAGCGCAGAGGAACAAGCCGTGGAGGAGAAGGAAGGGGGAGGCACCTGATAGGCTCACACACAGCACACTGGAGGAGAATTTCTGTTTGTTCTGCCTGCGGCAGCGGACAGCAGCACTGCGAGCCAGCAAGGTAGCAGAGCGGGGACAGCGCCTCTCCCACCCGGCGCCTCCCTGCTTTGCAGACCTTGCTGAGCGGGTAGCGCCGGGCCTGGTATCAATACTTGCAAAACTTTACAAAATATATTGTTACTAATGTTATATAGAAATATCTTGCAACAACAAGCATTTAAGCATAGACACGCCCATTTGTGGAACGAGACATGCCCTTTGGGTAGGGTTTGACACGCCCCCTTGGTGGCACGCCGCACTTTGCGCGGATATGCTACTGTAATCTCCCTGATTCTAGTTTTAAAAAGTAGGCAAGTATGCCCCGTACATGCCCCAGAAAGAGGTGGACCCTATTGGGAAAGATGGGCGTGACCTCATGACACCCATGTTTGCATCACTGATGCCATTAAGAGCTGGGTACAAGAGAGGCAGGACCTGGTGGTGAGCCCACTAAGCCTCCAAGGCCCCATAGCAATGGCACCCTCTGTACCCTGCACCCACTATAGGCCCTCATTCTGAGTTGATCGCTTGCTAGCTATTTTTTGCAGAGCAGAGATCAGATAGTCGCCGCCTCTAGGGGAGTGTATTTTAGCTTTGCAAGTGTGCGAACGCCTGTGCAGCCGAGTGGGATGAAAAAGTTTTGTGCAGTTTCTGAGTAGCTCTTGACTTACTCAGCCCTTGTGATCACTTTAGTCTTTTTGGACCCGGAATTGATGTCAGACACCCGCCCTGCAAACGCCTGGACACGCCTGCGTTTTCCCTACCATTCCCAGAAAACGGTCAGTTGACACCCATAAACGCCCTCTTCCTGTCAATCACCTTGCGATCGTCTGTGCGAATGGATTCATCGCTAGAAGCATTGCACAGCAACGATGCTGTTTATACCCGTACAACGCGCGTGCGCATTGTGGTGCATCCGCATGCACAGTAGTAACCTGATCGCTGCGCTGCTAAAAACGTCAGCGAACGATCAACTTGGAATGAGGGCCCTAGTTCCCAACAACTGTCTACATAAACGGCAGCATGGTCATCCCAAAAACTACATGTAACATTTTCCAACGCCATCCATATATTGAAAGGACTTGTTAATTTTTGAACAATACCCTTCTTTATATGTCTCCACGCTGCCGATAGGACCAGAGTCCCTTAGTCCATTACTGGACCTATTCAATGGCGCTGAACTTGGGTTGATTGTCCTCCTGTGCCACCTGCTTTCCCACATACAGCGGTTTTGGCACCCAGCAGCACCTCTGCCCTGCACTTCCACTGTATCCTGGCTCGTCTCTCTGCTGAGAAAGTAACATAAACCACATGCAAATACCACTTAACAGACCAATATAGAACAGACGTTGCGAAAGTCACAACACAGTGCCAGCCACAGAAACGCCTCCTTGGGAAAGCACAAAGTGACTTCATCCTGGTATTTGGTTAATAACCACAGAAATGTAGAAACCAGATTGCACCGCTGGGTCTCACAGGAGAAACTCCGGCTGTGCGGGTGTAAATGTGCAGACCGCGCTGCGATGCAAAGAGAGCATAAGATTCTCTTGTACTTGGCTCACAAATATAAGCATTTATTTATACTGTGTTTTATCCTTGTTCCAAATCTTATCGGTGACGGTTCCAGGGCCTTTTTTTTTTTCATGACTTCATTCGATAAGTGGAACATTTGTTAGGCAGGGGAAAAAGACCAAGAAATAAAAAAGCCAGTGAGGGGGCGGGGCTCTTTTGTAGTCAGTCAGGGGGGTTTCCAGGCACTTAGAAACCCCCCTGCATGTGCCAGTAGTGCGCACTCATTTTAAAATTATACCAGACACCTACAGAGGTTACGGGCAGACATTATCTGGGCTATCAATTCCATTGGAATGAGCGATGTCACTATCTTTTTCGCTGCTGCCTCACTCTAGCTGCGCCGCTGTATTGAACAAAGTGAAATGCAAAATGATATATTATGTATGGGATGCGTGTGAAAAAAAGGTTCATTGACTAACGATGGACAAAAACTTCCACTGTGTCAGGTTAGAGGGACGAGATACAGTATGATGGGAAGCTTCTCAGCAAGGGGCCCCCACTACTCAATCCACCTCTCTTAATAGGGGAATCAGTATGAAATACCTACAGTCAAAATCCCGACGGTCAAAATCCGACAACAATTCACTGACGGTCAAAATCCCGACAAGGTTAAAATACCGACAAAGTCAAAATACTGACATTTAAAATACTGACAAGATCATAATACAAGCAAGGTCAAAATACCGACATTTAAAATGCAGACAGGTCAAAAAGTCGACAAGAGTTTTTCATTCTTTTTTTGTGTGTATGTCGACATAGGTCGACATGGACACCATATAAGTGTACCGCGTCTCCTCGCATGGCTCGCGCTTCGGGCACACTATTATATTCCCCCTCCAGGTCCACTGGGATGGCAAAGTATGATCAAGCCGGTTTCAATGAAAAAAGTCATGAAAAACTCATGTCGACTTTTTTGACCTGTTGACATTTTAAATGTCGGTATTATGACATTGTCGTTATTTTAAATGTCGGGATTTTGACCATGTCGGGATTTTGACCTTGTCGGGATTCTGACTGTCGGTCAATTGTTTTCGGATTTTGACTGTCAGGATTTTGATTGCAGGTAAATTGATCGCAAGGGGGCCTTATTTTGTTGTGCTGGTCTTCAACATGTCTCTGCTGTGTTCTGCAAATAGGAACCTGTCCTATGACGATACAATACAATAATGGGTCATTGCTTAATTAAATAACCGAATGTTTGAAAAGCTCATAAGGAAGAGAAGACAATGGAACTGTAAAAGGTTTGAAAAGGGTATGAGCAAGCCAAAATGACAAAATAAATTAATTAATTTGGAGATGAATAGAAAAATGTAATGTACGAACAAGACATAACGGCCTACAAATTTATGGGTAAATGAAATAAAAAAAGCTGAGACACGAGAGAAAGAATATTAGCTCTCAGCATTTATATTCTGTATACTACATGTCCTACAGTAGCAGTTCAGGGTGCCCTAATTTGTTGCATTAATCAATATTTCTCCGTTCTTTTGTGTCTTTTATCTGTTATCTTCCCATTTATCTCGGCACAGTTGTGTAACCTAATGATGTTTCCCTGGAAAATGGGCTTACTGTATGTTACACAACTTGTTATTGAAGCAGAGCTGATGATGATGACGAAGATGCCTATATTCAGTTCTGTTCTTTGGAAAAACATAATACAAGTTTTTGGCAGATTTACACTATTTTCTTTGTTACTATGAAAACCACGGATAATGCTATAAATGTGTACAATGTCAGATCCCAGATTTGGTTCAGAAGCCCTGGGGCACTCCCATTCCCCCACCCCCCTCCCTTATGATAAATTAGGCAATTAGAAGTTTTGAATGAGTTTACTTTAATTTGGCTAAAAAGTAAATGTCTTTTCTGGGGTGAAATTCTGCAAACTGCAAATAAAAGTGTTAAAATATGTGGAGCATGTACATGGGGCACTGTATGGATGGGACGGGTGTTTTAAACATTGCAGGTGGGGGTTACAGCCATGGGCAGTTGCAGAGGCGGGGCTGCAGCACAGTCCAAAATTCAAATATTACATTCAGTTATTCTTTTTTTCCTAGAAGGGGATGTGGCTACCCACTACCGGATTTGACCATGTCCCATTCAGTACCCGGGCCCCACACCTGTCTCAGCAGCCCTACATATGACTCACAAAAGTGCAGAGCTCTATTTACATGCCCGTGACACCTCCACAAGACGGAACAGTTCTGTGAGATCTGTCGTCGCCCAGTTCTTGCACCAAAACACCATTTCATGCAAAGATCTGTCCAAGTTAGAATTGTCCGGAGATACGCAACAATGTGCAAATTCAGTTCTGTACTCTAAAACTCACTATTTGCGTCTGTGGAAAGGGACCCATTCAACGCAGAGTCCGTACCCATGAGTGCAGGCTGGGTGTTTTAATATTGGGGCAAAGAGGCATTTACTTTAAACCCAGTACAATTGATCTGCAGGTTAGATTTCTACTGATAACGAACCCAGGGGTGGATGTAGTCTTTGTCCTGTTAAGGTTGGTTTGGTATTAATAAAGCAAAACAAAATGGAAATGCTCACCTGGGTAGGTTGTACAGCAGGTCATGTCACAGCTTCCTGCTTTCTGATTGGATAGCTCCAGAGTCCAGATCTTTACCAATCAGAGTGTGAAGACCTTATTCTGATTGGTAAATCGCCAACACCATCCACTAATCAGTTTGCCGCTAGTTGGTGGCTAGGCATAATCCACTAGCTGCTTACCGGCCATCAAGCACATCCAGGCATTGATCGGCTGCAGGCCACTGGCCAGCCTCGTCCGCAAGGGGGTAACTATCGAAAACCACCACACTCTGGATTCTCCCCAGTATTAACAAAGCCTTCCCCTCCTCCTCAAAATTGAAAGTGCTATCAGTAATAATTGCAACATAGACCAGGATTTACATACTGTATAACTTCAATTTTATATTTGAGGTCAAGCCCGGCGGGAAACAAGCTAACACATTGTAAATATACTCTATATACTGACTGTAGGACCTTCAAACCTTGGAAGAGTTACTAAAATAACACATTTAACGAAATCTTTGCCCTGGGACGGGGTAAATGTATATGATGGAGTATTTATATTTGACCACAATTAGTAAAACAGAACAGCAAGCATACATGATCTAGGTCTGACTGCTCGTTAAACAGGTCTATGCTTATGATGAGTCAAGTGTGGTTTCCTGGGATCATACTGTATTTACTATAGAAGGTTGATGATGCATCAAGTGATATTAATAAATATAAAAAATGCATAATAGTATTTCTCAGAATGAATTAATTTGAAAAGGAGATTTCATTTCATAGTTTTATTTTCATTTTAAATAACTAATGAAATATGTTCAAAGACATGGAACTGAAAGCCACCGCAGATTACTGCACATCATATTCCTGAGTCGTGCTGTGTTTGCAGAGTTGGGGGACTTTTAAATACTGCGTGTGCACAAAAACTCCCGCGGCAGATGTGTAAGACGGTGTGTACACACAGAGGCGCAGCTGCGTTTGAGACGCACGTTGTGTAAGATACACTGGAAATGCAGTGGCCTATCCTGTACAGTGACTGGGAGGTGGTTCTGCAGACGCACAGAGATGCACCATCCTAAAGACGTGTTATGGGAGTGTTGCGGATGTGCAGGGCTAAAACTAGGATCACTGGGGTAAGGCAGAAATTTGGCGCCCTCTCCTCCCCTTAAAATACAGTGGAACTGTTCAGCCACTTATTTGTATATACACAAATAAAGGTAATAGTGATACTACACAAGGGGGTGCATATATCGGAGACCAACATATTACCCACAGCCAAACCATTATATACCGCTACCTACGCCCACAGACAAACCATTATACGGCGCTTGCTACTCCCACAGCCCAACCATTATATACCACTCGCTACACCCACAGCCCAACCGTTATACGCCGCTACGTACACCCACAGGCCAACCGTTATACACCGCTACGTACACCCACAGGCCAATCGTTATACACGCTCTGTACACCCACAGCCCAACCGTTATACGCCGCTATGTACACCCACAGGCCAACCGTTATACACCGCTATGTACACCCACAGCCCAACCGTTATACACGCTATGTACACCCACAGGCCAACCGTTATACGCCGCTACGTACACCCACAGCCTAACCATTATATGCCGCTACGTACACCCACAGGCCAACCGTTATACGCCGCTGCGTACACCCACAGGCCAACCGTTATACGCCACTCCCTACGCACACAGCCTAACCGTTATACGCTGCTCCCTACGCCCACAGCCCAACCGTTATACACCGCTCCCTATGCCCACAGCCAACCGTTGTACACCGCTCCCTACATCCACAGTCAAACTGTTATACACAACTCCTTACACCCACAGCCCAACCATTATATGTCGCTTCCTACACCTACAGCCCAACCGTTATACACTGCTCCAAACGCCCACATCCCAATAATTACAATCTGCTCCCTACACCCACAGCCCCATTATATGCCGCTCCCTTCACCCCCCACCCAACCATTGTACAGCGCTCCCTACACCCACCACAGCCCAACCGTTATATGCCGCTCCTTACACCCACAGCCCAACCATTATACTCTGCTCCCTACACCTACAGCCCAACCGTTGTACACCACTCCTTATATCCACAGCCCCATTATATGCCGCTCCCTACACCAACATCCCTTACTTTGTACACCGCTCCCTACACCCACATCCTCTCCATTTTTTACCGCTCCCTACACCCACGCCCTCTCCATCATATACTGCTCCCTACACCCACATCCTCTCCATTATATGCCACTCCCTACACCCACAACCTCTCCATCTTTTACCGCTCCCCACACCCACACCCTCTCCATTATATGCTGCTCCCTACACCCACATCCCCTCCATTATATGCCACTCCCTACACCCACATCCTCTCCATTATATACTGCTCCCTACACCCACATCCTCTGTATTATATGCTGCTCCCTACACCCACATCCTCTCCATTATATACCGCTCCCTACACCCACGCCCTCTCCATTATATACTGCTCCCTACACCCACATCCTCTGCATTATATGCTGCTCCCTACACCCACACCCTCTCCATTATATACTGCTCCCTACACCCACATCCTCTGCATTATATGCCGCTCCCCACACCCACATCCTCTCCATTATATGCCGCTCCCTACACCCACACCCTCTCCATTATATGCTGCTCCCTACACCCACACCCTCTCCATTATATACTGCTCTCTACACCCACATCCTCTGTATTATATGCCGCTCCCCACATCCACATCCTCTCCATTATATGCCGCTCCCTACACCCACACCCTCTCCATTATATGCCGCTCCCTACACCCACACCCTCTCCATTATATGCTGCTCCCTACACCCACATCCTCTGCATTATATGCCGCTCCCCACACCCACATCCTCTCCATTATATGCCGCTCCCTACACCCACACCCTCTCCATTATATGCTGCTCCCTACACCCACACCCTCTCCATTATATGCTGCTCCCTACACCCACATCCCCTCCATTATATGCCACTCCCTACACCCACACCCTCTCCATTATATACTGCTCCCTACACCCACATCCTCTGCATTATATGCCGCTCCCCACATCCACATCCTCTCCATTATATGCCGCTCCCTACACCCACACCCTCTCCATTATATGCTGCTCCCTACACCCACACCCTCTCCATTATATGCTGCTCCCTACACCCACACCATTATATACTGCTCCCTACACCCACATCCTCTGCATTATATGCCGCTCCCCACATCCACATCCTCTCCATTATATGCCGCTCCCTACACCCACACCCTCTCCATTATATGCTGCTCCCTACACCCACACCCTCTCCATTATATGCTGCTCCCTACACCCACAACCTCTCCATTTTTTACCGCTCCCTACACCCACGCCCTCTCCATTATATACTGCTCCCTACACCCACATCCTCTCCATTATATGCCACTCCCTACACCCACAACCTCTCCATCTTTTACCGCTCCCCACACCCATACCCTCTCCATTATATGCTGCTCCCTACACCCACATCCCCTCCATTATATGCCACTCCCTACACCCACATCCTCTCCATTATATACTGCTCCCTACACCCACATCCTCTGTATTATATGCTGCTCCCTACACCCACATCTCTCCATTATATACCGCTCCCTACACCCACGCCCTCTCCATTATATACTGCTCCCTACACCCACATCCTCTGCATTATATGCTGCTCCCTACACCCACACCCTCTCCATTATATACTGCTCCCTACACCCACATCCTCTGCATTATATGCCGCTCCCCACACCCACATCCTCTCCATTATATGCCGCTCCCTACACCCACACCCTCTCCATTATATGCTGCTCCCTACACCCACATCCTCTCCATTATATGCCGCTCCCTACACCCACAACCTCTCCATTTTTTACCGCTCCCTACACCCACGCCCTCTCCATTATATGCCGCTCCCTACACCCACATCCTCTCTATTATATGTCGCTCCCTACACTCACATACCCACTGTTATATGCCATATCAGTACTCCCTTCACACAGCCATGCATGTAAACACTCCATGCATCACTATAAATCGTGTCACTACTTATCAGACAACATGGCAGAGGGGTGAAGCCAGGTACTTGCATAATTGGGGAGGAGGAGGAGGAAGACCTTGTGGTTTCCAAACAGGTTCATACTGTATGATGATGGTAGGACGTACGCAGAGGGGAGAGTGTGAGGGGCCGTGTGTACAGGTAGAGGCAGGGATGGAGCTGTAGATCGCTGAGACACTTGTGGAGCTATCATCGGCTCGAGAACAGTGCTTTTGTTGGAATTGCTAGCTCCCGGAAGGTACTGAGGGTCATTGTAGACTCATCTCCCACTCTCATTACCGGCAGCGGTAGTCACGGCTGGAAGCCCCCTCTCACAACTTACTGCTGGTGTTGCGCTCACGGTGATAGTAGTCAGGGCGGCAATTCAGCTGCCGATGTCTTAATATGCAGTGTGGGCAGCAGACGGGGGCGGCACCCCTTTGATTCCGGTGCCCTGGGCACATGCTCCCTAACCCGCCCCCACCATAGAGATTCTCCACCTAACATTGGAGTCCCAGTCCTCGCACATTTCTACACCCAGGGTAAGGGCTGATATTAGCATCAGCATAAAGTTCCAGGTACAAATACGGCAAAAGACACTAAAGCGGTCGCAGTAGCATGTGACTCAGAACCAGCCACCCATGCTATATGTGCAGGTAGCTCCCCATATGTGTCTGTATTGGAAGGATCCATAGGGAACTGCATTCCCAATACAGTAGTTGATGCAAAAACCATCTTATGTGCATTGTCACCACTAACTGGTCTTTACCTCTATCCCGCAGGTTCGAGTCTATATCGCAGCATTCACGGCAGGGCACGATGAATATGCCGACCTGCTAGTCATTAGGTTTATTTCAATGAACTCCATAGTGGATCCATGGATTTTCATCATCTTCAGGACATCAAAGTTTCACACCCATGTGCACAGGCTTTGCAGCAGAATTAATTCTACGACCGCCACACAGACGGAGCTGCTAGATACAACCACTAAACTTGACTTGAAATTGGAATTCCAAGTTCCTTTCAAAGAACTACTGTCAGTGACCAAGGTTCCATGAACAGACTGTGAAAAAGAATGATGGCGGCGTGTGTGGGGCCCACAACGCGCACACTGCACCCATGTTTTAATATTTTCCTTTCCGGAGTCCTGTATTGGGCAATAATCACAGCCAAAATGGCCGTCGTGCATGCACTGTAGTGAAATTAGTCTCCAGAACATGGCAGGCACCATTTTTCTGGAGACCTGCGAATGCGCAATAGCCTACAGCACAGTGCAGGAACCTACTGTGCCATGAGGAGGAGGGGGCGACCCTGGATTCTGCACACGGCCTCCTCCTCTGTTAAAATGACCCTGTAAGGATGATTCAGAGATGGACACAATGTCAATGATGTACGCAGTGGAGTGATTTTGGGGTCCAGTTGCCCCCTAGGCACATTATTGGTCGCCCCCACCATGTCACTGCCCTCTTCATGTCAAGACCAATTCCAATGCATTCAGAGTGCCCAACAGTCCCATTGTCACCCACCACCAGCTCCTGCACCACTGTTTGCAGCCCACTGTCCCACTTTGTCAGTTGCAAAGTAAAAAAAGAAGAAAAAAAAGTTGTAATGACCCTCCCCCCAAAAAAGAATTAACACACCCCATCAGCCCGTTGTGCCGCAACCAGCAGGTGCTGCCCCTAGGCAAGTGCCTCATGTGCATAGTGGAAAATCAAACACTGCCGACAGGGAACGTTTGTGCGAGGTAATGAGGGAGTGGTGACATAGGCATGTCGACTCGAAACAGTTTCGGGGAGGGGGGATGTCCCAACTCTGCGATCCCATATGCAGCTCCATTGCATCTGACATGTTACTTCCAACTGCCATGCTGCAAGAGCAATGTGCATCCGACGTCTGCGCCTTCATACACAAGCCGCGGCTCTGAAACACCTCGAAATGGCATCTCAATAGAAAACTCCCGAAGGATGCAGCATTCGCATGTTTCCGGCCCAGCCACTGCATACTAAATCGCAGCAGAAACACCATTTGTGTAGATCTCTGAATCAGGCCCCGTGTACACTGGTGGTTTATGAGAAAAATAGGTCTGATCAAGTTATAAAATATCAATAAAATATCTTAACACATATGGAGAGAATAATAGTGCACCGTTTCACTGTAAAATATAAGCATATTGTAAAAATAAAGTATATATTTAAGGTAGATAAAAATGTGTGTAAAGTTATGGAATCAGGTTATTCTGGTAGAGAGGCATAAACATGGGAAGAGGTTAGGAAAGGATGTAAGGTGCGTGTGAAGAAAAGTGCTAATAAGAAATGTGGTAAATAGGGACAACTACAGGAAAGGCGGAGCCCGGTGGGCTTTGTGGTAAACGGGATACATTATGGGAAAGGAAGTGCCTGGTGCGCATTGTGGTAAGTGGGTGTAGCTATGGGAAAGGAAGAGGCTCACCTATACTCACCTGTCCAGGGAGCAGGTCCGTACTGCTCCAGGAGGCTGCCGGGCGCCGGGTCCTTCTCCTGCGCTGTGACCCCCGGTGCTGTAAAGTGCGCTGCCATTTTGCAGCGTCACTTTACTGCACCGGGGTCACAGTGCAGCATATGGGGGACATCGGACACATAGCTGATCACTCTGCCGGGTTCCCGCTCAGCTCTCTCTGCCAGTGGCAGAGAAAGCTGGGCAAAAGGGTGCTTATCGCTGTGCTGCCCTGTGAAGTCGCCAGCCTGAGCTGGCGAGATTATCACAGGGCACACTGCGGTATTTTTTCACATTTTTTTTTTTAGTAAATTTGGCCACATTACATTACAGTATAAGTATTGGGAATGTGATGTGGGTTAATAAAAAAAAAAAGTGAATGAAAGGGTTTGGAGCAGTTTTTCGGGAAACTGCTCCAAATGCCCTTTATACATTCAGGTGATACTAAAATAATGTGAAAAGGGTGTAAAAACAGAAAACACCCTTTTTCACATTATTTTAGTAAAAATAATGTTAATAAATAGATCCCAAAGAGAGATAAATAACCAGCCAATCAGCTTTCTAACTGCCATGCCACAGGCTGTGTTTGAAAAATGACAGTTAGGAACCTAATTGGCTGCTACTTTATCTCTCTTTGGGACAGATGTATGAAGCCTGGAGGAGTGATAAAGTAGTGATAGGTGGAAGGTGATGAAGCACCAATAATTTTTCAAACCCGTAATGATTGGCTGGTGCGTTATCACCTTGCGCTTATCACTGGTTCACTGGTTCAGAGGTTTGCCCAGAAATCTTCCAGGGTTGCCAGCGCTGACAGCATACTACGGACCGATTCCCCGGGGACAGCCGTGCAGTGTGCACGGCGCCCGGGAATCAGTATACTCCCTTATGGAGTTTAGCCCAACCCCCGGACTCCTATTGGCAGGGAGGCGGGCCCCATCAGTCGCCCCCCCCCTCCGCTCCGGCAGGCGTGGCCGGACTGAATGGGGGGTGGGCCGCAGTGGCTGCGTGACGTCACACGCAGCCGCTGCGGGCCGGGGAGCGATGAGTAGCTCCCGGCCAGCACGCTAAAGCTGCGCTGGTAGGGAGCTACTCTTGAAGTGCAAAGGCATCGCCGCTGTGTGATGCTTTTGCACTTCTGCGGGGGGGGGCGGCACTGACATGCGGGGCGGGATAGCACTGTGCTGGGCGTCCCCCCGCATGTCAGTGTGAATGATCGTAGCTGTGCTAAATTTCTACGAACATCTCGGAATAGCCCCCAAGATCCACACACCACCATGGTATTGCTGCACACTATGGTAGTACGCATCGCACAAATAGGAGAAAGTGCTTACAGGGCACTGACATAAATACACTGCTTTATTACGCAGCACTGGTGGTGGTTAGTAGCCAATCCTAAGTGTTTCCTACCAGCCAGCCAATCACATCATGACCACAGGAAAAGAAGCTGTGATTGGTTAGAAATAATTCAGAGAGAATATATAAATATATACAGCGTGCAGGGTTTATCTGCTAGGAAGTTGCCATGGCGACGAATTCCCAAAGTGGTCTGAAGTGTGCTGCATCTACTGAATTATGGGGGTTATTCAGACCCGATCGCATGGTAGCTTTTTTTGCAGAGGTGCAATCAGACCTGAGCTGCGCATGCATATGCACCGCAATACGCAGGTGCGTTGGCCACCGGTGACGGGGATCGCCGGACAGCGACAGATTTTATGAAGAAAGCGATCGCACCGGTGATCGCAAGAAGATTGACAGGAAGAGGCCATTTGTGGGTATCAACTGACCGTTTCTAGGGAGTGTCCGGAAAAATGCAGGCATGGTCGGCCGTTTGGAGGGAGGATTCCTGACGTCAGCTCCGGGCCGGATCATCGCAGCGGCTGAGTAAGTCATGAGCTGTGCAGAGACTGCACAAACTTTTGTTTGCACAGCTCTCTGCACAAGCGTTCACACCCCTGCACAGCGACTACCCCCTCCCCCTGTAGGCGGCGACTACCTGATCGCAGCACTGCAGAAAACCACCTGCGCGGGATCAGGCCTGAATCACCCCCTATATCTCCCAACTGCCCCTCTGCATGGGTGGAATGATTGGCATAACCAATCCGAATGCGCCATAGGTGCCGATTTTTGTTTTTGCTGGCGGGTGCTCGGCGGGAGGTGGCAGCAGGAATGAACGGGGGCCGTGGCAGTGACTAATGCCCATTACACATTTTGCAACACACCGTAATGCCCATTACACATTATGCCACACACTGTAATGCCTATTACACATTATACCACACACCATAATGCCTATTACACATTATTCCACACAGTGTAATGCCCATTACACATTATGCCACACACTGTAATGCCTATTACACATTATACCACACACCATAATGCCTATTACACATTATTCCACACAGTGTAATGCCCATTACACATTATGCCACACACTGTAATGCCTATTACACATTATACCACACACCATAATGCCTATTACACATTATGCCACACACCGTAATGCCCATTACACATTATGCCACACACTGTAATGCCTATTACACATTATGCCACACACCATAATGCCTATTACACATTATGCCACACACCATAATGCCTATTACACATTATTCCACACACCGTAATGCCTATTACACATTATGCCACACACCATAATGCCTATTACACATTATTCCACACACCATAATGCCTATTACACATTATTCCACACATTGTAATGCCCATTACACATTATGCCACACACCGTAATGCCTATTACACATTATGCCACACACCATAATGCCTATTACACATTATGCCACACAGGGTAATGCCTATTACACATTATGCCACACACCGTAATGCCTATTACACATTATTCCACACAGTGTAATGCCCATTACACATTATGCCACACACCGTAATGCCTATTACACATTATTCCACACACCGTAATGCCTATTACATATTATGCTACACATCATAATGCTTATTACACATTATGCCACACAGAGTAATGCCTATTACACATTATTCCACACAGTGTAATGCCCATTACACATTATGCCATACACCATAATGCCTATTACACATTATTCCACACACCATAATGCCTATTACGCATTATGCTACACATCATAATGCCTATTACACATTATGCCACACAGAGTAATGCCTATTACATATTATGCTACACATCATAATGCTTATTACACATGATGCCACACACCGTAATGCCTATTACACATTATTCCACACACCATAATGCCTATTACGCATTATGCTACACATCATAATGCCTATTACACATTATGCCACACAGAGTAATGCCTATTACACATTTTTCCACACAGTGTAATGCCCATTACACATTACGCCACACACCGTAATGCCTATTACACATTATTCCACACAGTGTAATGCCCATTACACATTATGCCACACACCGTAATGCCTATTACACATTATTCCACACACCGCAATGCCCATTACACATTATGCCACACACCGTAATGCCCATTACACATAATGCCACACACCGTAATGCCTATTACACATTATGCTACACATCATAATGCCTATTACACATTATGCCACACAGAGTAATGCCTATTACACATTATGCCACACAGAGTAATGCCTATTACACATTATTCCACACAGTGTAATGCCCATTACACATTATGCCACACACCGTAATCCCTATTACACATTATTCCACACAGTGTAATGCCCATTACACATTATGCCACACACCGTAATGCCTATTACACATTATGCCACACACCGTAATGCCTATTACACATTATGCCACACACCATAATGCCTATTACACATTATGCCACACAGGGTAATGCCTATTACATATTATGCCACACATAATGCCTATTACACATTATGCCACACACCGTAATGCCCATTACACATTATTCCACACACCGTAATGCCCATTACACATTATGCCACACACCGTAATGCCTATTACACATTATGCCACACACACAATAATGCCCCTTACAAATGATGCAACACAGTAAGGCTTCTAATTACTTTTAAATTACCTGCCTGTTGTCAGTGGGTCCTGGTGGAGGGGGGACTGGTGTCACACACACACACACACACACACACACACACACAGTGGGTCCTGGTGGAGGGGGGACTGGTGTCACACACACACATACAGTGGGTCCTGGTGGAGGGGGGACTGGTGTCACACACACACACACACACACACACACACACACACACACACACACACAGTGGGTCCTGGTGGAGGGGGGACTGGTGTCACACACACACATACAGTGCGTCCTGGTGGAGGGGGCCTGGTGTCACACACATACGCACACACACACACACACATACAGTACGTCCTGGTGGAGGGGGGACTGGTGTCACACACACACACACACACACACACACACACACACATACAGTGGGTCCTGGTGGAGGGGGGACTGGTGTCACACACATACAGTGGGTCCTGGTGGAGGGGGGACTGGTATCACACACACACACACACACACACACACACACACACACACACACATACAGTGGGTCCTGGTGGAGGGGGGACTGGTGTCACACACACACACACACACACACACACACACATACATACAGTGGGTCCTGGTGGAGGGGGGACTGGTGTCACACACACACACACACACACACACACACACACACACAGTGGGACCTGGGGGAGGGGTCCTGGTGTCCCACACATACAGTGCGTCCTGGTGGAGGGGGCCTTGTGTCACACACATACGCACACACACATATATATACAGTGGGGTCCTGGTGGAGGGGGGCCTGGTGTCACACACACATACATACAGTGGGTCCTGGTGAAGGGGGGCCTGGTGTCACACACACACACACACACACGTGCACACGCGCACATACAGTGGGTCCTGGGGTGGGGGGTCTGGTGTCACACACACTGCGTCCTGGGGGAGAGGGGGGGGTTGGTGATAGTTTGCCACTGCTGCTAGCCACCGCAGACCCCGCAATGCATTAAGACGCGCTGGGGGCTGCGGAGTTCCGTACAGTGCAGTGTAAAAAAAAAAAACCTTAAAATGCCCGCCGCCGGGCGTCTGTCTGCTCCTTGGTGGTGGCCATTTTTGGTGGGGGTTTTTTTACACTGCACTGTGCGGAACTCCACAGCCCCCAGCGCGTCTCATTGCAGGGGCGGTTCCAGAAGAAAATGACAGGGGGGCCACCATGGAAGGGGCAAATACATTTGCGGACGCCTTCAGCGCATGCGCTCCCAGAAAAGGGGTGTGTCACCACTACAAGGGGTGAGACCTCACAGGACAGGGAGAGAGTGAGAGTGACTTGCAGTAGGTGACAGGGAGAGTGACTATCAGTTGGTGACAGCTAGCGGTTGATGGAGAGTGACTGGCAGTGGGTGACAGGGAGTGGGAGAGAGGGTGACTGGGAGAACGTGACTTGTAGTGTGTGACTGGGTATAGAGTGACTGGCAGTGGGTGACAGGAAGTGGGTGACGGGGAGAGTGACTGGCAGTGGGTGACAGGGAGGGTGACTGGCAGTGGGGGCAGTGGGTGACAGGGAGAGGGTGATTGGCAGTGGGTGACAGGGAGACTGGCAGTGGGTGACAGGGAGAGGATGACTGGCAGTGGATGACAGAGAGAGGGTGACTAACTGGCAGTGAGTGACGGAGAGGATGCCAGGTAGACTGGCAGTAGGTGACAGGGAGAGGGTGACATATGAGTTAGTGTGATGTGGGCCCCTATGACACACATATAAGTGGGGAGGGAAAGGGGCACAGGTTAAAATAAAAAGTTTTCATTCTTTTATACAAAAAAATGTCTATTGTCATCCTGCATAATATATCACATACACATAAAAAACATACACATCTCACTGACTCACTCACCTTCTCTAGCATATCACAGGCGGATCTCTCTAGCCAGAGTTCTATTATGCACAATGACGGTAGGCTGGGGTGAACAGAGGATAAGTCTCCCCCAGCACTGAGCACACTCCCGCGGACTCCAGTAATGCTCCCCAGTCTCCAGCACAGTCCGCGGCTCCGGGCACACAACAGCACCAGCTGAATTGTAGCAGCAGGCAGCCGCCGGGTCTCCTGAAACTACCGCGGCTCCATGAGTGGGTTTGCGCACACAGCAGCACTTCACTGCACCTAGCCTACTACATTAGCAGTATGGTGGCAGCAGAAAACCGTCGGCAGAGCTGGATTAAGGCTTTGGGGGGCCCGGGGTACTTAAGACAGGGAGACCCTAAGGTATAAAATTAAATGTGTGTGTGTATATATATATATATATATATATATATATATATATATATATGCGGAGAAGAAAGGCGGCACTCGGAGACTGGCAAATTTGGTGAAACAAACCATCAAGGGCGGGATGTATTAACATACATCGCCGCCCCTCGCCGGTTACCGCAGCGATGTTGATCGCATATGTACTAACATATGCGATCAACATCGCGATGCGGTGACGGAGGCCCCCCGCGATACCTGTTAGGTGGTCTGCGGGGGGTCTCCGTCACCTCCCCGGGGTCCCCACACTGGCTAGATGCCGGGAAGCAGCAGCAGGCTGCCCCCGGCACCTCCTCCTCCCCCCTGCAGCCGGAAGGACGTCCGGCTGCGTTGCTAGGGGGAGGAGGACACTACCTTCCGGGTCCAGGGCAGCCTGGAGGAAGGTAAGCCAGGGGGAAGGGGGGTCGGCGTCTGCGGCGGGGGTCGACGGTGTCGGCGGGTTGCGGCGGTCGGCGAAAAGAAGCCCATAGGCTTCTATAGGGTTTTGCCATCCAGAGATGGCGAAACCCTGGACGCCGAAAACGCTGCGGTAGGGTCTTAGTAAATATGAAAATGTGGTAAAACCCCCGTTTTTGGGGGTTTTACCGCATTTTTGCTTTAGTACATCCCGCCCCAAGTGTTTAATCACATCTACGTTTCGGGGGACGTACCCCCTTCCTCAGGACAAACCTGAGGAAGGGGGTACGTCCCCCGAAACGTAGACGGTTTGTTTCACCAAATCTGCCAGTCTCCAAGTGCCGCCTTTCTTCTCCGCATATATTGAGGCAGCAACAACCTCTAAGGAGGGCACCGGAGCCAGTAACCTGTTGGGGGTGGTGAGTGCCGGACCACACAGAGGATTATATATATATATATATATATATATCAATCAGGGAGAGACTGGGAGGAGGAAGGTGCTGACGGGGAGAGACAGGGAAGGGGAGGGGGAGGGTGCTGAGGGGGAGATACAGGGACATACTGTAACTTTATTTCAGGAAAGAAACAGCAAAGGATTCCCTGACAACCTTGCATGCCCCCCCCCCCTCCCCCCTCCCCCCCTATCACATTTACGTAGCAAATACCTTAAGTCTTTTCCACACTGGCTGGCATCCTAGGACAGGAAGGAGCGTATGTGACTCCTAATGGTGCCCATAAACAGCACAGCTTCAGGAGGAGAGAGCGCACGGTGAGTAAAGGCTTGGGCACAGGAGGAGAGAGCGCAGCGCGGTACAGGACGCGACCAGAGAGCGGCAGCGCGCAGCGTGATGTGTTGGCGCCGGGTTGCCATTGGTACTTTCGGCGCCGGCGGCTGACAGTGTGAGCTCTGACCGCCGGGCCTCCTGCGCTGGGACTACTGCCCGCTGACCTGGCTCTATCAAGGGGAGATTGCAGGCTGCAGCAGTGCCGTTGCCGGTTTAAAAAAAACAAAAAACTGCCACAAATGATGGGGGGGGGGGCACGGGCCCGAGTGCCCCTCCCCTGGATCCGCCACTGTCTCAATGCACTGCGGTGGCTGCGTCGGCTAGCGGCAACTGGGGTAGCGTGGCCGGTTTCCATGGGTGCTCCTGAGTGTCCGTGGGTGCTCAGGCCCGGGAGCACCCACGGAATCAGCACCTATGGTATGCGCTTCCGTCTGTGCGTATGCCAGTCACCGATTTCTTACACTGGGGTGGTACGCTGAAATCTACAAGATCTGTCTACATTTCCACGTGCTAACGGCTAAGAATCAGGCCCATAACTTCCTTCAGGCCAGATAGGAAGGAGTAATACTCCAGTAAATGATAGGGGGATATGTACTAAGCAGTGATAAAAGTGGTGAAGTGAGCCAGTGGAGAAGTTGCCCATGGTAACCAATCAGCATTAATGTAACATTTATAATTTGCATACCATTAAAATATACGGAGCAGTTGATTGGTTGCCATAGGCAACTTCTCCACTGGCTCACTTCTCCACTTTTTATCACTGCTTAGTACATGTACCCCTAAATGTATAACATGCCTCACAGGCAGCTCCCTGCACAGCACACAGCGTAAAAGAGATTGGGAGTTTTCTTTATAATCACCCATGAGAGGCTAGGCCGAGTTGGGTAGTATTACTATAAATGATCGGAAATATCCAGGGGGAAGTCCCTATTGTGACCTCTAAATTTAGATATTCACCAGCTGTAAATTACTGGGGGGGAAAACTTTCATGCTTCATGGTCAGCAAGTGCAGCATGCTCAACACTTACCTCAGGAGACTGCTGAATCACGCACAATGACTGCCAAGGAAACGCGTGGCAACTTCTGGGCCACTTACAGAAGTATTATTTATCATGTTGGTATTATTATGAATTCCATCACAGAAGACGGTGGTGTCTCAGGACGCATGACTCAGGAATTACCGTGCACAAGACAAGATGTTTCCTCAGCAGTTTTTTTGCTATGGTTTTGTATTCTACTGCGTTACCATGACAATAGTCACTTATATTCCTTTCACAGTGGTTTTCAAACTGGATCATTCAATCCGCTGCCCCTTTCCCGTTGATTTCTGCGGCGCCAACGGAGAGGTAAGTATTGTGAGTGGGCCTGATTCACTTGTGGTTGGAGCTGCTATCACCTACGTAGAAGCAGCTGCGATACCTATAATATGGTAAGGCAGCAGGGGGCGTCACACCTCCTGCATCCATTACTGCTCTGCGCTGCGTCCTATGACGTAACATCGGATCACCTGCGACACCATCGGCCTTCTGAGTGACCCACGGGGTCGCGGAAGCTGGGAGCTGCAGGAGCTACTAAGAGGCCAGGAAATCTCCGTCCCCTGACCCTGCACCCATTATACATAAATGACGCATTTCTCCGTAGCTAGCTTTATCAGATCGGAACTTCTCAATGTTGTTTCAGCAGAGCAAGTAGATGACCATGTATGTAAATGTCTCTACGACCATTCCAAGACATGTACTTGTATTCCTGAAACAGCATTCAGAAGTTTCCTATCTGATAAAAGCCAGCTACGATGAAACGCGTCATTTATTAATATTCTTGGAACCTCTAACCGCTTTTATGAAACAAAGAGAACAACATCAGAGAAACACAGTAAAAGAGAATTTAACTATTACAATGTTAGATTATTACAATACACCTTCAGGAAACCTCTCTTTGTACATTTATCCAAGCATCACCCCTATGCTGTGTTCGCATAACAGGCAAGGAGAAATGACTTTGTACTTGAGAGGGAACTTAATACCCTGAAGGAATAGTATGAAAGTATTTTGGTTTGTACCTGGCAGAGAATAAAACCGAGTCTATTACAACTGAATCCATCTGTGTCTGGGTCTTGAGTCATGAAAGGAATTAGAAACTGATCTCAATCAAAATGTAATATAATATTACAATAATACAAAATCTCTATGGTGCATTTCCTGGATTTTAGATTTGATTGCAACAGCGCCCATATACTTTTAACCCGTCAGCTATAGCAACAATACACAAAAAAAACAAAAAACATTGGGGTCATTCCATTTTTAGAAGTTTAAATGCACCACACACAAAAGTGAAGTATTTTTACCCTAACCCACCCCTCCCGCAGCCTAACCCTAAGCATTCCCTCTCGCATCCTAACCCCCCACCCCACTCTCCCTACAGCCTAACCCTAACCTCTCCCCTCCTGCAGACTCACCTTAATCTCCCAGGGTGGCGCCTAAACCTAACCCCCCGTCCCCCAGCCCTAAACATAACCCTACCGCTGCAGCCTAACCCTAGCCCCCCCACCCCCCCTACAGCCTAACCTTAACCTCTCCCCTCCTGCAGCCTCACCTTAACCTCCCAGGGTGGCGCCTAAACCTAACCCCCCGCCCCCCAGCCCTAAACCTAACCCTACCGCTGCAGCCTAACCCCCCCCCCCTACAGCCTAACCTTAACCCCTCCCCTCCTGCAGCCTCACCTTAACCTCCCAGGGTGGCGCCTAAACCTAACCCCCCGTCCCCCAGCCCTAAACCTAACCCTACCGCTGCAGCCTAAACCCCCCCCCCTACAGCCTAACCTTAACCTCTCCCCTTCTGCAGCCTCACCTTAACCTCCCAGGGTGGCTCCTAGGCTCCTAAACCTAACTCCCTGCCCCCCAGCCCTAAACCTAACCCTACCACTGCAGCCTAACCCTACCTCCCCCCCCTCCCTACAGCCTAACCTTAACCTCTCCCCTTCTGCAGCCTCACCTTAACCTCCCAGGGTGGCGCCTAAACCTAATCCCCCACCCCCCAGTCCTAAACCTAACCCTACCGCTGCAGCCTAACCCTAGCCCCCCCCCCCCGCCTACAGCCTAACCTTAACCTCTCCCCTCCTGCAGCCTCACCTTAACCTCCCAGAGTGGCGCCTAAACCTAACTCCCTGCCCCCCAGCCCTAAACCTAACCCTACCGCTATACTCACGTACGGGATACCGGCTGTCAGGATTCTGGCGTTGGGGTCCTGACCTTTTTTGGATTACAGCATCGGTAATCTGATGGGTGTTGGGATTCTGCCGTCGGTTTTCCAGCTGCCGGGATCCCGACATCCGCCATCTTGACCGAATCCCACTGTGTGGGTTGGTAGCATAACCGTCACATTAACAATTATGGGGAAACACAGTATATACCGTCGGATGAGTTATAAACGCCCCAATTATGAAACTGAGGCCGGCACCATATCTACAGCATTAGACTAATTATGCGGAACGCAGTGAGGAATTATCTCCGCAAACACGCGCTGACACCAGTAGGAAAATGTCAGGGAGATGACAGTACAAGTGTATGACATTTCCGAGGCGTCTGGTGCGGGGCCAAGTCAAGCAATGGCTGATTATAGAATTGATAAAGTCCTTTGTCGGCGCTTTTACTCAAACAAACCGTGTAGAGGACACTAATAAATTCTGTTTTGTTAAATTAAATGACGCACTCCAAAAGCGTACTTTATTGTCTTACTATCATTTAATATGTATTCATATTTGTTTAGCATTAGGGGTGAAGTGAGAGATTGATTACAAACACTACCGACGGGAATCCTTGTTCTATTTGAGGTCTAGAACTGGGAAATAAATGTAACATGGAAAGCATCTATATTATATATTTCATCTTTTCTATAAACGTCTAACTGATATGTAATGCACTTTTAGTCATGTTTTATCCTACAGACAGCTGAACTATCAACCAGGGATGGACTGGGGCTAAAAAACCGCTCGGCATTCTGTGCTGCGCGCCGCTGCTGCGATGCTTATGCATAAAAAAAGGGGGCGTGGTATATCTGGCACAGGGGCGTGATCACAGGTCATGAGGACCTCTAAAGTGGTAACTGCAAGCTCTAATTTACATAACCGCATTGTGATTCGGGGTGATATTTTCAAACTACAACTGCGGGTGGTATTCAGTTTGCCGGCTATTGGGATCCCGGCGCACAGTATACCGGCACCGGAATCCCGACACCTGGCATACCGACACCTTTTCTCCCTCTTGGGGGTCCACAACCCCCCTAGACGGAGAATAAATAGTGTGGCGTGCGAAGCGCATCACCGGGCCCACAGCATAGCGCGCCCGCAAGGGGCTCATTTGTGCTCACCCAGCTGTCGGTATGCTGGCGCTTGGGATCCCTGCGCCGGTATGCTGGCCGCCGGCATACCATACTACACCCACAACTGCATATTAAATGCAAATCATGGTAAATATATTCCTAAATAAACAAAGCTATTATCAAATGTTGCTGTATCTGTAGCAGTCTTCATTCTGTATTATGTGGCTATGTTATACTAATGTTCCGGCAGCCTTAGCCACATTGAGGGGGAGCGCAGGGCATACTGTACCCCGGGTCTCCCTTTGTCAGGGGTCCCCCCTGGCGAAGCACATTGACATCACTAGCTTTCCCTCTTATGCAGCAGCAGGTAGCCAGCAGGACAGTGTGCAGTGCAGGCAGAGACACTGGAGTATCGGGTTTCATGAGATACCGACAGAGCTTTCCGACCAGAGGAGAGATAGGAGCGTGGAGAGAGCTGTAATTGACACAGGGATCCCAGCTTCTCCTCCTCCCCGGAACTATATACAGTGCTCAGGCATTATTAGACTATAAACTTTCTATCGGCCGATGTCGGACCGCATGACATCATTACACAATAACCTTACAATAAATATGACTAACTTAACTTATCTAGAAATAAATGACACAGAGAAATAACGACACAGACCACTGAAATGCCATTAAAATCGGTCAACCGTTATTTATTATGATATATTTAAGCTAAGTATGGTGGCAATAAGAAAGAACGGCCAGACCAACAGTGACATTACGACTTATTGCCGCTACGCATGTCCACGACATGACTTGCTTTATCTCATTGGCTACGCCAATAAGTGCTGAGTTTCCAACTCTCTCCCCAATACACCACAATAGAGACGGCCTGACAGCCGAGCCCCAATGACCCCCGGTAAGGAGGACCAGAGTATACGATGTATTGGGCAAAGAGCGCACTTCCAAACAGCCGCGCAATAGCCACTGTAACTGCCATTCTTTCCCGCCACAGAGAGTGGTTGACAAACCCCAACCGGCAAAGAAAAAGAAAAACGGGTGGGGAAAACGTGACTCAGGGCGGGAGGGTGGGAAACTCCTGAGAGAAAGAGGCAGGATGCAGTTCCTGTCTCACTCAAAATGTCTGCTAGCTCCTCCCTACACTCCCACTATTCTAATTAAGACCAACCCTCCCCCAAGCCTATTAACTGTTAGATAACCTGCAAAAATTGTGCAAAGCCCATGCTATCCTAACAGCCTAGAAGTTTACGCCCGCTTGCGCTATTCACACGCGCTCTTCATTACTTTAAATCTAATATACACCACTGGTTTCAATTTAATATACACAATACCATACCTACCAACTTTCTTGATAAGCCATTCTGATTTCCCGCGCGGCTCTGCAGCGCACGCTCCGGAAAACGGGGTGTGGTCTCAGTAGAGGGGGCATGGCCTCGTGTGAATGCTGCGACCGTGAGCCACGCCTCCCAGTGTTCGTCACTTTAGGGTCATGGTCAGCGCTGTGTGAGCTGCTGGAATGCCCCCAGTCCCTCTGACTGCTGCGAATAGACGCTGTGCGCATGCACACAGCGTCTACTTACCGCAGCGCTACAGCTGAGCAGCGAGTGACAGGAGCCCCCCAACTGCCCCCCCCCCCCCCACACACCCTCCCCACCACCAGGGGACAGCGGGACAATCCCAAAAAAACGGGACTGTCCTACGAAAATCGGGACAGTTGGGAGGAATGCAATCCATACATCCCAAAATGACCCATTCTAGTAGGGACAAAGGGCGGGATGTACTAAGCGGAAAATGCGGTAAACTCCCTGTTTACCGCATTTTCCTGATGTACTAACCCCCGGCCGGCAGGACAGCGCCGCGACGGGGTACGCCAGCTTTAGCTGGCGTATGTCCATAGAAGCCTATGGGCTTCTCTCCGCGGCGCTGTGTGAGGGATCCGATCGGATCCCTCCCAGCATGCCCTGCGGCCGCCCCCTCCCCCCCCCCCCCCGTCACCCCGCGCATGCGCAGACCGACTCCTGGGGCCGAATCCCGGAAGTCAGGCTGCCGCTGCGCATTGCGGATGACAGCTCTTATCGGAAGAGCTGTCCTCCGCAATGCTGATCGCATATGTTAGTACATATGCGATCAGCATCGTGGCGCAGGGCGGCGATGTACATTAGTACATCCCGCCCAAAATGCTCTCTACCTGGACTTAATTCATAAGTTATTATTTTGCAGACGGATACGGGGTGCTGCTAATGTGGAAGTGCAGCCCAGCGCAATAAAGGTGTGCGCCCTTTGTGATGCGTATATGAAGTTCATGAACCGGTTGCATGTTTTGGCATTAATGATGATGATGATAGTCACATTTTTACTCCAAGAATATCTTTAAACTAGATTTATGCATGTACTTTTAAAAAATAAAATAAAGGACGTGCACAGAGATATGTTTGGACGCACACATTTTGCATCATACTACTTTTCACAGATCACCCCGTGGAGAATCCTGAAGAGAGGTCAAACAAATTTGGGCGGGCAGTGACTGAATTCACCTCATGATGGGGGTAATTCAGAGTTAATCGCAGCAGCAAATTTGTTAGTAGTTGGGCAAAACCATGGGGGTCATTCCGAGTTGTTCGCACGCAAGCTGCTTTTAGCAGCTTTGCACACGCTAAGCCGCCGCCTACTGGGAGTGAATCTTAGCTTATCTAAATTGCGAACGAAAGATTCGCAATATTGCGAAAAGACTTCTCTGTGCAGTTTCTGAGTAGCTCGAGACTTACTCTGCCAGTGCGATCAGTTCAGTGCTTGTCGTTCCTGGTTTGACGTCACAAACACACCCAGCGTTCGCCCAGACACTCCTCCGTTTCTCCAAGCCACTCCCGCGTTTTTCCCAGAAACGGTAGCGTTTTTTCACACACTCCCGTAAAACGGCCAGTTTCCGCCCAGAAACACCCACTTCCTGTCAATCACATTACGATCACCAGAACGAAGAAAAAACCTCGTAATGCCGTGAGTAAAATTCCTAACTGCATAGCAAATATACTTGGCGCAGTCGCACTGCGGACATTGCGCATGCGCATTAGCGACTAATCGCTCCGTTGCGAGAAAAAAATAAAGAGCGAACAACTCGGAATGACCCCCCATGTGCACTGCAGGTGGGGCAGATGTAACATGTGCAGAGAGAGTTAGATTTGAGTGGGTTACAGTGTTAAATACTGGCTGCTTTATTTTTACACTGCAATTTAGATTTCAGTTCGAACACACCCCACCCAAATCTAACTCTCTCTGCACATGTTACATGACCCCGCCCAAGTCACTGGGGAAGTAGACTGGATCCGGGGGGCTGGTCTCACAGAGAGCAAGTATGCGTTAGAGTAATCTCTAATACAGGGGTTGGGTATATTACTATTAGACAGTCACAATGTAATCATTCAAGACACAGACACCATAATGTAGATAGGTACAATATTTATGTTTATACCCAGGTGGCAATAGGAGTTGCATAAAGTCACATGGTATAGAAAATTCTATATCCATAAGTGATGCAGGGCCACATATAGAGATGTACGCAAACCCCACGGTTTACTTACCTCTACGATGCACAGGATATGTACTGCAAATATGCAGCTCTCGGTCTGCAACGACGGTCTCAGTGCCCCAAACGATACAGCATGATTGATGGCTGTTTGGGTGTGGGGTGTTGACCAGCGTTCCAGAAAACGAAGATCCATCGGTCCCATTTCTGGGTGTGCCGAGGCCAGTGGCTGCGACCTTGGATAGAGCTTTGCTGGATCTACATATGTGCAGTACATGTCCTGTGCATCACAGATCTGAAAACATCGGAGATGTGCGCAAACCATACACAGCGGTCATCCTCAGTAACCTGGGGGTTCCTCAGACGACCGATGCTCACACAGATGATCTGATGCTGCGTCTTTGGACGCAGCAGCGGACCAGGGAAGCCGTCAGGAAGAGGAGTCTATTTACATAAGACATATCTTAGCACAGCCGCTGCGTACAAAGACTCAGCTGCTGTGTGCACTGCGCCCACCTCTGGATCACGCCCCCAGTTCACATGAGGATTTCACCCTGGCTTTACCATTAATTACAAAACAATGGCCCTCATTCCGAGTTGGTCGCTCGCAAGCGGATTTTAGCAGATTTGCTCATGCTAAGCCGCCGCCTACTGGGAGTGAATCTTAGCATCTTAAAATTGCGAACGATATATTTGCAATATTGCGATTACACACCTCGTAGCAGTTTCTGAGTAGCTTCAGACTTACTCGGCATCTGCGATCATTTCAGTGCTTGTCGTTCCTGGTTTGACGTCACAAACACTCCCAGCGTTCGCCCAGACACTCCTCCGTTTCTCCGGCCACTCCTGCGTTTTTTCCGGAAACGGTAGCGTTTTTTCCCACACGCCCATAAAACGGCCTGTTTCCGCCCAGTAACACCCATTTCCTGTCAATCACATTACGATCGCCTGAACGATGAAAAAGCCGTGAGTAAAATTCCTAAGTGCATAGCAAATTTACTTGGCGCAGTCGCAGTGCGGACATTGCGCATGCGCATTAAGCGGAAAATCGCTGCGATGCGAAGATTTTTACCGAGCGAACAACTCGGAATGAGGGCCAATAATTCAAAGATTTACCATTGGCGCTTTTGGTAACTGGCTTTGGATTGAAACTGCTTTTACTACACTTAAATACCAAGAAAATAGATTTAATGTGATTTATAAAAGTCACGGTCACTCCAGGAGCAGACGTACAAGGTGGTCCATGTGTTACCCATCTGATCCCATATTCCTCAAACCTCTACTAACCACCCTGCATTGTAAAGAGGATTTACACATTGCTCTTCCCTGACACCAGACAATGAAATACCCCATTTGTGTCTGCCCAGCCTGCTATACAGGACAGTGGAGGCAACCAATCAGATTCCAGCTGTCATTTTCCAGATTGTACTACATAAATTACAGCTAGAATCTGATTGGTTGTTATGGGCAACACCTTCACTTTCCCTCTGTAGAAGGTCTGATACATCTCCCCCTGGAATACATACGATATGCTGGTGGATGGGATGCCTGTGGTCAATGCACAGAATCCCGATAGAGGGTCAGGTAAGTATGTTTACCCTGCTCCCTTACCCCCCCCCCCCTACCCGCCCAACAACCCTAACCCTCCCTTTCTCGCAGCCTAACCCCAACCTCCCCGTTTTGCATAAACCTAACTGTCCCTTCCCCGCAGAACCCTTCTTGGGGTTGTTTAACCCTAACCCCCCCTTTCCCCGCAGCCTAACCCTCCTTTCCCCACAACCTAACCCTAGCCCTCAACCCCGCAGCCTAACCCTCCTTTCCCCGCAACCTAATCCTAAACCCCCTCCCTGCATCCTAACCCTAACCCTCCCCCTGCAGCCTAACCCTAACCCTCCTTTCCCCGCAGCCTAACCCTAGTGCTCCCCCCCGAAGCCTAACCAAAACCCTCCCTTCCCCGCAGCCTAACCCAAACCCTCCTTTCCCTGCAGCCTAACCCAAACCCTCCTTTCCCTGCAGCCTAACCCAAACCCTCCTTTCCCCGCAGCCTAACCCTAGTGCTCCCCCCCGAAGCCTAACCCAAACCCTCCTTTCCCCGCAGCCTAACCCAAACCCTCCTTTCCCCGCAGCCTAACCCAAACCCTCCTTTCCCCGCAGCCTAACCCAAACCCTCCTTTCCCAGCAGCCTAACCCTAACTCCCCCCCCCCCCCCCCTCCTCATAGCTAAAATCTATGAGACCCCGGCATACTTACAGTCGTGATGCAGACGGTCGGGATTCCAAGTGTTGTCGGAGTTCCGATGCCGGGATTTTTTTTCCTGTGTGTCGGGATTCCGGCACCAGTATTTCAAGTGCCGACATCCCAACCGCCGGCAACCTGACTGCATCCCCTCCACCTAAGTGGGGTCTGAATATGCAAATATATAATTCCAGGATGAGCTCAGTGAAGACACAAACATATAATGCACATGATATATTGTTCCATCTTTCCAGCGTAGAAATGCGTAGTCATACAGCGCCGTGTAGTCAGTGGGACAATCCTCAGGCTGACAAATGCTGCCCGAAAGCTCACAGTGATCTCACTGCACCCATACACAATGTGTTATTGCAGTAATTATAAAAACTGACCCCTTTCATGGGCGCACTACTCCACCCCTCCACTGGAGGCGCAATGATCCAGTGAAAGTCTTTGTGGGAGTGACATTTTAGCACAGGGCATAGAACGCGCGTATGTATAGTAGACATGTTCCCATACCTCCATACAGGGCATGCGTGAGCCAGCTAGGCCAGGCGTGCCCAGTAAACACTTGCCCGTGATTCCCGTAGAGCGCAGAGTGTACATCACATGACTTAGCCGCTAGTAATGTAAGTAAGCATAACGCCATCCAGAGACTGTTATTATGTTTGCTCTGAAAAATACAATAAGCATAGCTTGTGGCTTTATAAAGGGATTGGGTAAAAACCGGAATGGTCCGGAGCCCGGAACGCCGGACAGAACCTGCTCCCTGCAGCAAACTGTCATTCTGGAGCTAGTAGTGCTTGTCCTCATCCGGGTATTTTCATGCCTGTGACAGCTGTCACCAGGGAGGCGGTGAGGGAGAGATTACAGCCACCCTGTATGGTCCGAACCGTTCCGGCTATTACCCAATGCATGGACCATTAAGGGAGGTTGTAATCTCACCCTCCCCATCTCTGTGGTGACACCTCCCCCGGGCAGGACACCCCCTGGACAGGGACGAGCACTACAAGCTCCAGAATGCTGCAGGAAGCTGGTCCGGTGTTTCGCGGTCCGAACCGTTTCGGTTTTTACCTAATCCCCTTTATAAATTGTACCCGGATCGCAGTCTCCACAAGAACTGTTGGGAACTTGGGACACGATCAAAGTATTAAAATCACTGATTTCTCTGGGATAACCCTATTTAGAAATTGCATGAAGCAGTGGTAACAACTTTTTTTCCCCCATGGTTTCAATGGTCATCACTGCTTTATAAATAGACCCATTAGTATTTATCTATACTAAAGTGTGACAGTCATTTGTCCTATAGTGAGATAGGTGCGGGGTATGGAAAAAGGTCAGCGCTACCTGTAATATTATGGGGTATATTTATCATTGATGGCAGTCAGGGTATTTACCAACAAAAACATCAGGACGGTAGAAGCTGGGGCATTTTAAGAGAGGAGGGGACCTGTGTGCAGCCTCCATTGTGGACCCCCTCCTCTATGGCATAATGTCAGAGTCTACTACACATCCGCAGGTCTCTGGGAACATGGCGCCCGTGCCTTGTTCCCATGGCGGCCATTTTCCGAGCGATTTATGCCCCCACTGGAGGGCCGCCGCCACGGGACTCCGGAGTGGTAAGTATACTATATGGGTGCACACACTGCACCTATTATAGAAACACCTATGGATAGAAGATTGGCAGTAAAGTGATAGCTATCCTTACCAAGGCCACCAGCTGGGTGGCACATTTTGACCTAATTAGTGTATTTTTTTACTGTGTTGTACTTTTCTTCTTTCTATTGGTTTTATAGTAAGCACTTTCAGTCTTCATTAATTATTTGAATATGACGCGTTTCGGGCCTTCTAGTTGCACTTTGGCTTGAAGAACATTGAAAACTCATATGTGTGACACATAAAAAAGACAGCCCTGGTGTCCCATCACTTTAATTCATAATTAATCATATATTCCGGATAAACAGAGCAGTATTTTAGCAAACACACTGTTTATTAAAGGAAAACAGTGATTCTAAGGTACTAGGAGGTTGGACTTTGAAGTTTCCACTTTTGTTCAACGCGTTTCTTTGGGTACACTTCTTTTACGAGGGAAGGGTGGGTGCGAATCTACATATGTGTTAGGCAGTGCATCTAGGTACCTGTGCAAAACTAGTTCACTTTGTAAATGAGGCCTATTAAGCTTCCCTTGTGAGAAATATACCAAAGAAACGTGTTGAACAAAAGTGGTAACTTCAAAGTAAAACATCATAATAAACTATGAATACACTGGTATTTATTATATTCCTGAGTTTGAGAAAGAGAGGAAGAACTGTAATTAGGGGACTCCCGGAAAATCACTGGAAAGACCTTGATAAATTTAAAAAAATCTGTGATAACTCCTTTTCTGATAAAAAATAATAATAATGGGAGAACTACTAGTTATCACTGAATGCTAAATAGAACCCTAAGTGCTTGGAATTTTTTTTTAAATGATTCAAATCCACTGTAATCTGGATATGTATTTTCATTCTCCCTGAATGTACCTGGAGACATTTGTGCCGGGATATAATGAAGTCCGATCTCAGCGGGCGTGCGGGATGCCGGCCGAACTGACACTTTTTTAAAGGGTCTATCTTTTACAAGGCATGGTTTAACCTTGTAAGTGATTGCCCTTTAAAAAAACATCCGCGTTCGGCCGGCTTACCGCATGGCCGCTGAACTTGGACTTCATTGCATTCCGGCCTTTGTGTCTGTATTGTTCGCAGCTGCAGATGTGATGGATGATATACAAGTAAACGACAAGTCAGCAGATGTTGCGCAGCTGTGACAGTGGGAGGGACGATGTTTAAATGTTGAAGTCTTGGAGCATTAAACAGCGGCATTATATTGTGGGAAGTATGTGTCACTGATGTTCTGCTGAAAATCCTCGTATTACAAACAGACAACTATCTAACTACTGTATAGTAATAGGGCAGACTATACTGCACATTATCATTTTCAAATTAAATACAGTATATAGTGGTCTATTTATTAAGGGTGACACCATGGGGGTCATTCCGAGTTGATCGCACGCTGCAACTTTTTGCAGCCCGTGCGATCCTCTAGACGCCGCCTATGGGGGAATAGATTTTTGCATGGCAAGGCTGCGAAAGCTTGTGCAGACGTAGACTAGGGTAAGAGTTACTCACCCTGTGCGATAACTTCAGCGTTGCAGGTGCCCCGGAACTGACGTCAGACATCCGCCCTCCAAACGCCTCGGCACGCCTGCGTTCGAATCGCCACGCCCCGAAAACAGTGAGTTGATGCCTGGATCCGCCTTCCTCCCGTCAATCTTCTTGCGGTCGCCGCTGCGACCGCTTTCTTCGTTGGGGGCGCCACTGCCGCAATGACGAGCCTGCGCAATGCAGCCGCCGCGCATGCGCAGTTCCGACCCGATCGCACGGCTTTATTGGTTCAGTAGCGCTGCCTTCTTTCAACATCTAATCTGAGCTGATTGTAGCCTATCTAGTTTAGCGTCCTCATTTTTGCATCCTATCAAAATAACAAGCCCAATCTGTAGATTCAGCTCTGAGCTGGCTTTTATCTAGTCATGTTATAAGTAGAAATGGCTGTGTCCCCACCACTTAGCAATGATCTGATAGCTGGCTATACGCTAAGCCCTCAACTCTAGCACTCATACACGTAGAGGTCTTCACCGTCAATTGCATAACAGCATGCATTGCTCTACTTACAGATGCAAGGGTGAAAATTGCATGCAAAAGATGCACGCTGACCTTAAAGGATGTCAAGGCAACAAAAGCACTTCTTTCTTTCGAGTCAAAACATTTATAGGAGAGTGGTTCTGACTTTGTAACAGTTAGGGTAATACCCATAAAGAGATAATAAGCTCACTAGAACCTCTTCTGAAGGTCTTCATGGTAATCCACCTTTCCTATAAAGTTCAATATGCTTTTTCAGCTTAGATGTTACAATTGTTCAAGCCTACCCTACCGGAAAGTACAGATTGCTGACCGGATTGTGTGAATTTATTAACTCAGGGTTTTGCTTATGGAACTAAACTGGTTGAAACACTTAAGGAGGTCCATGTGGTGTAACAGTGGATGTACCAGGTGAAGGATACTTGCAGAATGAGAACAGCAGATGGAATAGTGCAAAGTGTAGTGAAGAAGCCAAGGTCAGGGCAAGTAGCAAACAACAGTACAGTCCTGAACACTTTAGGTTAGGGCTGGTGGCAGACAAGGTATGGTCAGTACACATTCCGAGGTAAGGGCTGGCGGCAGACAAGGCAAGGTCAGTAGACAATCCAACGTCAAGGCTGGGAGCAAGCAAGAAAGTATCCTGAAGGCAAATCAAGGTCAAGACAGGAAAAGGCAGTGAGGTCCATGGTCAACACAGGTCTCAACAAGGAATACACTCAGAACACAGGATCAGCAGGATCTATCACCAGGATTGTTGATATAGGGAGTAAGCTATTAAAAAGCTTAAGGAGTCAGTAGGGTGAGATTTGGAGAACCAGTCACCTCCTTACAAACAGCAGCACCAGTCAGCTTCCTGGTTGCCTAGTAACTGGGTCTTCAAGGAGGAAGAACAGCAGTGCAGACAGAGCAGGAAGCTGGACATTTCTAATAGAAATAGAGAAATAATTAAACATGTAACCCACAACATTAACCTGATCCTCACCTACTTCTGTCCAACACTATTGGATGAATTAGTATGCCAAAATTTATAGAAACATATACTGTAATCTTTAAGATTGGGGGACATTGGAGGGGGTGGGCCCCCTCCTCTGTACGGCGCAGTAGTCTCCAGTATTGTGCCGGAGTCTACTGCGCATGCTCAGGTCTCCGGAAACATGGTGTCCGCCATGTTCTGGAGACCAATTTGACTACTGCGCACGCACGGCGGCCATTTAGGCTGCGATTTTGCGCCGCAACTGCAGCGCCCGATGCTGGACTCCGGAAAAAGGTAAGTATGAAAAAATATGGGTGCAGTGTGTGTGGTGTGGGCAGTTGCAGAGCAGTCCAATATTTAAATAGGGGAACCACACCAACTGCAACCCCAAACACTGCCAAACATTCCTGACCGGGACTCACTGGCTGTTGGTGTAGCGCCCCTATTTGAATTTTGGACTGCACTGCAACTGCCACTGGAATATATATATATATATATATATATATATATTTATTTTAGATAATTATGTTTATTGAAAATCCCCCTAACTTCTGAAATTCAAATCTTGTCAATCACAACCTGTCATTCTAAGCCCTGCGCATGTGCAGCCTGCGTAGCTGGCTATACGCTAGCAATAGGGAAAATAATCAGGGTAAATGGGAAGAAAGGATACACAGATGTGGGTAATAAATTGTAATCAAGGAAGTTTAGTTTTCCAAAGTATTTTTATTTTGGCTTTGATTAATACAGTTAGGGACAGAGATGCATTCAGTAAACATTATTGTCATTACATAGATCATTATAATACTGTACCTATCAGATTACTGGAGTGCCCATGTTGAATAATTTCCAGGTACTTGCAGATGAGCCGATTTAAACAAATATTTAGGAAAAACAATGAATCTTACTGTCACAACTGAGGGCCTGAGCGGACGGGAGGCAGCCTCAGTTGTAGGGGCTGAGATGTACCGGAACCTGGGAGGTTGTATCAGACCCCTGGACATGTAAGTAACATGAATAATAACTGCCCGAAGGCGTGACCACGACAACTTGGATAAAAGTCAATGATGTTTATTATGACAACTCCGCAACACAGCAGCAGTAAAAGAAAACGTAAAAGTCAGCAAAGAATAAATACAGTTCCTGGGTACTACAGGATGGCAGGAGCCACAGGGCACTGGTAGTGTGAGATAGTTCTTATGATCTTCTAGATGGAAAGTCCTTACCAGGCCCGACTGTAGCAATGGAGATAACCCAGGATTGTGCCAGCTGGTGTTCCAGGAAAAGCTGGGTTGCTGAAGATAAAACAGCTGCTGTGGATACTGGCTGGAACCAGACTGTTGTTAGCACGGAGTGGATACTGGCTGGAACCAGTTAAATAATAAATGAACTTGGGAGCGATGAAATATGAACTGAAATGTAGAACTTGAGAGCGGAGAAATAATAATACCGGTGGAGAGTGGTAAAGTGTAGAAAGGACACCGGCCCTTTAAGGGAAGCTGTACTCTGCTGGAAGCTGAGCTGGAAGCAGGTAATGTTGTAGCTGGAAACAGATGAATCCACAATGGATTGGAGAGTCAGGCTACACCGCAGGTGGAATGCTGGTGCGGGTCTCTATGGTGGAAGTCTTGAGACAGGAGCTGGAACCTGGAAGACAATCACAGGAGAGAGACAAACAGGAACTAGGTTTGACAACCAAAGCACTGACGCCTTCCTTGCTCAGGCACAGTGTATTTATACCTGCAGCAAGGAAGGGATTGGCTAGGCAATTATGCAGATTATCAATACTGAGAACAGATTGGTGGAAATGATCAGCTGACAGAATCCAAGATGGCTGCGCCCATGCAGACACTTGGAGGGAAGTTTGGTTTGTAATCCATGTGGTAATGAAAACAGTAATGGCGGCGCCGGCCACCGGAGACAGGAGGCGCCAGGCTGACAGATGCACATCCAACCACGCGGACACAGCGGAGGCCGCGGCTGACGTAATCGCCACTCAGACACTCTGCATGCAGAAGTTCAGGGACGGCGGCGGAGGCCGCGGGAGACGCCATGCCAGGTGTAATATGGCGTTTACTGTGACAGCGTCCCAGAGTGACAGGAGAGGATACAGGAATGTACACATCAGGATAACAGATGGGATCCGGTCCTGGAGCGCTGAGCCAGCCTTAGGAGGCATCTGATGGGTAAGAAATGGCGTCCAGATACCCGGATCGTGACAGCACCCCCCCCTTTAGGAGTGGCCCCAGGACACTTCTTTGGCTTTTGAGGAAACTTGGAATGGAATCTCCGGACCAAGGCAGGAGCATGGACATCAGAAGCATTGGTCCATGAACGTTCCTCAGGACCATAACCCTTCCAGTCAATAAGATATTGTAGTTGACCGTAACGGTGACGTGAGTCCAGGATCTTGGCCACTTCATACTCAACGCCTCGTTGAGTTTGGACTTTCGGAGTTGGAGGAAGTGAGGAATGAAACCGATTCAAGATCAGCGGTTTCAACAGGGAAACATGGAATGTCCTGGGTATTTTTAAGAAGGGAGGCAACTGGAGTCTGTAAGCAACAGGATTGATGACTTGTTCAATCTTGAAAGGACCGATATAGCGAGGTGCAAACTTCATACTGGGAACTCTTAACCTCAAATTCTTCGTGGATAACCATACCCGATCACCCACCTTGAGAGCAGGAACTGCTCGACGCTTCTTATCCGCAAACTTCTTGTACCTGAACGATGCCTTGAGCAGAGCTGATCGTACGCTCTTCCAGATATTGGCAAACTGATGCAAGGTGATATCCACTGCGGGAACAGAAGTTGCTGGAAGCGGTTGGAACTCAGGGACTTTAGGGTGGAATCCAAAGTTAGTGAAGAATGGTGTTGAAGCAGATGAAGAATGATACTGGTTGTTATGACAGAACTCGGCCCAGGGAAGTAATTGAACCCAGTCATCTTGAGAGGAGGACACATAGATGCGGAGGAAGGCCTCCAAGTCCTGATTCACCCTCTCGGTTTGACCATTGGTCTGAGGATGGTAAGCCGTGGAAAACTTTAGCTTGACTTGGAGGACTTGACATAAACTTCGCCAGAATTTGGCTGTGAATTGAACTCCTCGATCTGAGATAATTTCTTCAGGAAGACCGTGGAGTCGGAAGATCTCTTGTATGAATACTTGAGCCAACTTGGAAGCTGACGGAAGACCGGTGAGAGGAATGAAGTGTGCCATCTTGGTGAACCGGTCAACTACCACCCAGATGGTATTGAACTTGTTGCACATGGGTAAGTCTGTAATGAAATCCATCGACAAGTGGGTCCATGGTCGACGGGGAACGGATAGTGGAACCAGTTGCCCCGCAGGCGACTGGCGGGATACTTTATGTTGGGCACACTTTGGGCAAGATGCAATAAACTCCAAGACGTCCTTTTTCAGAGTTGGCCACCAATAGGACCTAGAGATAAACTCCAGGGTTTTTTGGATACCTGTATGTCCGGCAAAACGGGAAGCATGGGCCCAATGCATGAGCTTCTTCCTTAGCATCGGCTTCACAAAACTTTTCCCTGATGGGGGCGTAGAGTCCATCCCTACCGTGGAGAATGCCAACGGATTTATAATAGGATGCTTGTCTGAAGACTCTGACTCATTTTCTTGCTCCCATGAGCGGGAAAGGGCATCGGCCTTGCGATTCTGAGAGCCCGGACAGAACTGGAGTTTAAAGTCGAACCTGGAAAAGAAAAGTGCCCATCTGGCCTGACGAGGGTTGAGACATTGTGCGCCCTTCAGGTATAAAAGGTTCTTGTGGTCTGTAAGTATGGTGATTGAATGAGAAGCTCCCTCCAACAGATACCTCCACTCTTCTAGAGCGAGCTTGATGGCTAGCAACTCCTGGTCGCCAATGGCATAGTTGCGCTCAGCTGGGGAGAACTTCCGGGAGAAGAAACTGCAAGGGTGTAAGTGGCCATCTTTAGCCCTCTGAGATAACACCGCTCCTACTCCAACGGAGGAGGCATCCACCTCTAAGATGAAAGGAGAGTCGATGTCAGGCTGTTTCAGAACAGGCGCAGAGATGAACCTTTGTTTTAAAAGATGAAATGCTTGCATGGCTTCTTCAGACCACTTGGACGGGTTAGCACCCTTCTTAGTGAAAGCAGTAATAGGCGCCACAATGGTGGAAAAGTCTCGTATAAACTTTCGGTAATAGTTGGCGAACTCTAAGAACCTCTGGACCCCTTTGAGGGTTAAGGGTACCGGCCAATTTTGGATTGCTTGTAGTTTCTCAGGATCCATCTCTAGTCCGGAACCGGACACAATGTACCCTAGAAACGGAATGGACTTGACTTCAAAGACGCATTTTTCTAATTTGCCATAGAGATGATTGACACGGAGACAGGACAGAACCTCTTTAACCCAAAAACGATGTTCCTCTAAATCGTTGGCAAAAATGAGGATATCGTCTAGATAGACCACGACATGACGGTATAGAATGTCTCTGAAGATCTCATTGACAAAATGCTGGAAGACAGCTGGAGCATTGCTCAATCCGAAGGGCATGACGAGGTACTCATAATGTCCGTCACGGGTGTTAAAGGCGGTCTTCCACTCGTCACCCTCATGGATCCGGATGAGATTGTATGCACCTCGCAAGTCCAGCTTTGTAAAGATGGTAGCTCCGCTAACTCTGTCGAAGAGCTCAGTAATCAGGGGTAAAGGATAACGGTTCTTGATGGTAATGTCGTTCAAACCTCTGTAGTCGATGCACGGCCGCAGACCACCATCTTTCTTTTTTACAAAAAAGAAGCCTGCGCCGGCTGGAGAAGAAGAAGGTTGAATGAACCCCTTTGCTAGGTTCTCTTTAATATATTCCTCCATAGAATGCGTCTCAGGCAGAGACAACGGATAAGTTCGGCCTCGAGGTGGAACCTTCCCTGGAACGAGATCAATCGGACAGTCCCATTCTCTATGAGGAGGAAGGATATCAGCAGAAGCTTTACTGAACACATCCGTGAAATCTTGATATGGAGGAGGTGGAACATCAGACGACCTAGGGGAGGAAGAACAGACAGGCAATACTTTAAACAAACATGTCTCAGCACAGGAGGAACCCCATGCCAGGATTTGCGTAGTCGTCCAATCAATTGTAGGATTGTGAAGACGGAGCCATGGAAGGCCCAGGACCACAGGATGTGTGGCTCTTGGAATCACTAAAAAAGAAATAAGTTCGGAATGAAGAACTCCCACTCTCAGACGAACTGGTAGAGTCCTTAAAGAAATAACTGCATCAAAAATTTTGCTGCCATCCACGGCAGTTAAAGAAATGGACGAAGGAAGTCTCTCGGTGGGTAGGGACCACCGTTTAACATAGGCTTCGGTAATAAAGTTCCCAGCTGCTCCGGAATCAAGGAGGGCAATGACGTTCCGATAACGTTGAGCAACTTGAAGCGAGACTGGGAGATTACAATCTTGAGGAGATGGAGAGGAGATCATTACTTCTAGCCGGCCCTCTCCTTGGCGAGCTAGGATTTGGAGTTTCCCGGACGTTTGGGACAGGCATTAATGGTGTGAGACGGAGCTGCACAATAGAGACAGAGAAACTCGGAGAGACGTCTTCGGCGCTCAGCAGGAGTTAAACGGGAACGGCCAAGTTGCATGGGCTCATCTTTAGATGGTGACAGTTGACGAGGAGGAGGAGCAGAAGATTTTGGAGCAGATGATCTTCCACGCTCAGTTGCTCTCTCTCTGAACCGTAAATCAACTTTCGTGCAGAGTGAGATTAGCTCATCTAACTTAGAAGGTAAGTCTCTGGTAGCTAACTCATCTTTAATACGCTCAGATAAGCCATGCCAGAATGCAGCATACAGGGCCTCGTCGTTCCATGCCAGTTCGGATGCCAGGATCTGGAACTGTATCAGATATTGTCCTACAGTACGTGACCCCTGGCGTAAACGGAGAATCTCGGATGAAGCTGAGGTTACCCGGCCTGGCTCGTCGAAGATGCGCCTGAATGTTGACACGAAGGCAGTGTAGGAAGATAGCAGGGTGTCGGACCTCTCCCATAACGGTGATGCCCAATCAAGGGCTGAGCCACTGAGAAGAGAAATAATGTAGGCAATTTTTGTACGGTCACTGGGAAAATTGCCAGGTTGTTGTAGCTCAAACTGAATCTCACACTGGTTGAGAAATCCCCTGCAGAATCTTGGAGATCCGTCAAATTTTGCTGGCGTTGGAAGATGAAGACGTGGAGCAGAAATGGGTAAGGTGGGTGGGGTTATAGCTGGAGTCACTGTGGTTGACGCACCAGACGCGCCTGATCCACGGAGAGTTGTCTGAATCCCATCCAGCCGAGTAGAGAGATCCTGGAGACAGCGGATGATGTGGCCCTGTGCAGCCTCCTGATGTTCTAGTCGGGCTGCCAGTTCTTGCATCGGCCTGGCCGCTTGATCCTGGTCTCCGGCTGGATTCATTAGGTCAGTGCTTACTGTCACAACTGAGGGCCTGAGCTGACGGGAGGCAGCCTCAGTTGTAGGGGCTGAGATGTACCGGAACCTGGGAGGTTGTATCAGACCCCTGGACATGTAAGTAACATGAATAATAACTGCCCGAAGGCGTGACCACGACAACTTGGATAAAAGTCAATGATGTTTATTATGACAACTCCGCAACACAGCAGCAGTAAAAGAAAACGTAAAAGTCAGCAAAGAATAAATACAGTTCCTGGGTACTACAGGATGGCAGGAGCCACAGGGCACTGGTAGTGTGAGATAGTTCTTATGATCTTCTAGATGGAAAAGTCCTTACCAGGCCCGACTGTAGCAATGGAGATAACCCAGGATTGTGCCAGCTGGTGTTCCAGGAAAAGCTGGGTTGCTGAAGATAAAACAGCTGCTGTGGATACTGGCTGGAACCAGACTGTTGTTAGCACGGAGTGGATACTGGCTGGAACCAGTTAAATAATAAATGAACTTGGGAGCGATGAAATATGAACTGAAATGTAGAACTTGAGAGCGGAGAAATAATAATACCGGTGGAGAGTGGTAAAGTGTAGAAAGGACACCGGCCCTTTAAGGGAAGCTGTACTCTGCTGGAAGCTGAGCTGGAAGCAGGTAATGTTGTAGCTGGAAACAGATGAATCCACAATGGATTGGAGAGTCAGGCTACACCGCAGGTGGAATGCTGGTGCGGGTCTCTATGGTGGAAGTCTTGAGACAGGAGCTGGAACCTGGAAGACAATCACAGGAGAGAGACAAACAGGAACTAGGTTTGACAACCAAAGCACTGACGCCTTCCTTGCTCAGGCACAGTGTATTTATACCTGCAGCAAGGAAGGGATTGGCTAGGCAATTATGCAGATTATCAATACTGAGAACAGATTGGTGGAAATGATCAGCTGACAGAATCCAAGATGGCTGCGCCCATGCAGACACTTGGAGGGAAGTTTGGTTTGTAATCCATGTGGTAATGAAAACAGTAATGGCGGCGCCGGCCACCGGAGACAGGAGGCGCCAGGCTGACAGATGCACATCCAACCACGCGGACACAGCGGAGGCCGCGGCTGACGTAATCGCCACTCAGACACTCTGCATGCAGAAGTTCAGGGACGGCGGCGGAGGCCGCGGGAGACGCCATGCCAGGTGTAATATGGCGTTTACTGTGACAGCGTCCCAGAGTGACAGGAGAGGATACAGGAATGTACACATCAGGATAACAGATGGGATCCGGTCCTGGAGCGCTGAGCCAGCCTTAGGAGGCATCTGATGGGTAAGAAATGGCGTCCAGATACCCGGATCGTGACACTTACATTATGACATAATGTTATCACATAGGGTTCTAGGTGTATGGAGTCTACATTGGCGGATGTGTTTATTGAATTTTTCTGGATTGTTTGCATTGTAGGTGATGATAGATTTTGTATGAATATACCCCCAATATGATGGTGGCGATATAAGTTCTTTATTCCAGGCAAACAGGTGTAGTAGCCTGGAGAGCGCCATATCTCATATAGAGGTCTATTCACGAAGCAGTGAAAAGTGTGGAGAAGTGAGCCAGTGGAGAAGTTGTCCATGGCAACCAATCAGTGTTGAGGTAACATTTATAAAATGCATTCTATAAAATCATACAGAGCAGCTGATTGGTTGCCATGGACAACTTCTCCACTGGCTCACTTCTCCACACTTTTCACTGCTTCATGAATAATAGACCCCTATATCTGATGAACACTATTAGTTGATCTGCCCAGTTGCTGATACCACAGAAGTCTTTATGATGAAGCAACTCCTGGCTCCTTTGGGAAAGCAACCATGGGAGAGCAGCGAAACGCGTCAGCTGCCTGCTTTCTCAGCAGTTTCACCATCATAAAGACTTCTGTGGTTTCAAGAAGTAGACCTCACCGCTCCACCCGCAATTTCCAGTAAACTTCACCGTGTCTAACGGGAAACCATCCACTGTGAACATCGCTAAAATAGGATCACATTCATGGAACTGGTAAAAAACTACCTCAAGCTGGATCTTACACCTACCATTCCGGCCCATGTATACAAAAGCCAAGATGATAATTTGAGGAAAAGGAATCAATATCCACAGTATTTCTTACTATATCAGCTGTCTTTATGCCAATTCTCAAGGTTCTATGAATGCATGCTGCTACTTATTTTGTTTTTCTTTATACTTAGCGGTTTAAGGCTATATATTGGGGGTCATTCCGAGTTGTTCGCTCGGTAAAAATCTTCGCATCGCAGCGATTTTCCGCTTAATGCGCATGCGCAATGTCCGCACTGCGACTGCGCCAAGTAAATTTGCTATGCAGTTAGGATTTTTACTCACGGCTTTTTCTTCGTTCTGGCGATCGTAATGTGATTGACAGGAAATGGGTGTTACTGGGCGGAAACAGGCCGTTTTATGGGCGTGTGGGAAAAATGCTACCGTTTCCGGAAAAAACGCAGGAGGGGCCGGAGAAACGGGGGAGTGTCTGGGCGAACGCTGGGTGTGTTTGTGACGTCAAACCAGGAACGACAAGCACTGAACTGATCGCAGATGCCGAGTAAGTCTGGAGCTACTCAGAAACTGCTACGAGATGTGTAATCGCAATATTGCGAATACATCGTTCGCAATTTTAAGATGCTAAGATTCACTCCCAGTAGGCGGCGGCTTAGCGTGTGCAAATCTGCTAAAATCCGCTTGCGAGCGAACAACTCGGAATGACCCCCATTGTTGTATTAATACATGTTTACACATTCCATCCACTTTAGGGATTAACTACATTGTATTGGTCTTGAGGCCTATTGTGCGCTGTTTATTCTTGTTTATATTTAATCATTACTTTGGAGAAAATTCCATTATACACAGCTGACTTGGACTAAATATCTTTAGTAGCGTCTGATTAGTTTTATATCTCGTTATAATTACCCCTCATATTACACATTGTGGGATAACCCTAAAATGTAAAAGCCACTGAGTTATTCCCATATCTGTATGACAGGCAGAGACGGCCGCTAGGCGGGAGGGGGCAGGCTGGCGGTGTTTGGCCGCCTGCGTTGTCCGGACCATGCGAGGGGGTGGGCCACAGCGGCTGCGTGACGTCACACGCAGCCGCTGTGACCTGGACAGCGACGAGTAGCTTCCTGCGAGCATGCAGGAGCTGTGCTGGTAGGGAGCTACTCTTCAAGTACAAAAGCATCGCCGCTGTGTGATGCTTTTGTACTTGTGCGGCAGGGTAGGGCCTAACATGCAAGGCGGACTAGCACTGTGCTGGGCGTCCCCCCGCATGTCAGGGAAGCTGATCGTAGATGTGCTAAATTTAGCACATCTACGATCAGGTCTGAATTAGGCCCCATGTGCACTGCAGGTGGGGCAGATATAACATGTGCAGAGAGAGTTAGATTTGGGTGGGATGTGTTCAAACTGAAATCTAAATTGCAGAGTAGAAATAAAGCAGCCGGTATTTACCCTGCACAGAAACAAAATAACCCACCCAAATCTAACTCTCTCTGCACATGTTACATATGCCCCAACTGCAGTGCACATGGTTTTGCCCAACTGCTAACAAATTTGCAGCAGCGATCAGGTCTGAATTAGGCCCTATGTGTGCTTGCGATATTGGCTATGTGCGATTATGACTATGGGCCTAATTCAGATCTGATCGCAGCAGCAGAAAATGTGTTAGCAGTTGGGCAAAACCATGTGCACTGCAGGTGGGGCAGATGTAACATGTGCAGAGAGCGTTAGATTTGGGTGGGTTATATTGTTTCTGTGCAGGGTAAATACTGGCTGCTTTATTTTTACACTGCAATTAAGATTTCAGTTTGATCCCAGATATATTTCACCGTGTGTACACACCTTTATTATAATTTGGAAAGTAATTAGGATGCGATGCCCCAGACCATTAGTCCTTGGAGACGTGCTTCACACTTCCGACCTCTTAAAGATTTCTTCGTCATTATTAGTTCTCCAATTTCATTCTTGTACAGATGGCTGAGATGGAGTAAGTGCCATTCTGTAATATGAGCAAGCTTAAAGGGACAAATGCATCGGGTATATTAAAAACTGTTTGCAGATAAAGTGCTGCTTGCATGAAAGCCAATCTGTGCTGGCATACATCGTCGTGTTTTTCTACAACTTCCATATATATTATATTAGGGGGTTTGGGATGCCACCAGAGCCGGCCCTAACCAATATGATGCCCTAGGCAACATTTTGGCTGGTGCCCCCTAGCACCACCGCTGGTTCCGCCTCTGACCTTGTACCCCCTATATTTTAAATAGGAAAAGTTTGCACATTTGGCGCACAGCCCAAAAAGGGGTGTGTTTTTGCTGGAAAGGGGCATGGCCACACAATAACCCCAATTCCAATTAGGCCACACAGTACTGCAACTTTATTCACATATGATCATTCGATAGAGTCCATAATTCATATTACATCCCACGGTAGTATCACTTTACCTTATAAACGTTACTCCTCACAGTAGAGCCCCTTATTCACATTACATCACAGTGAATTGCTCCTTATTCACATTACACCACACCCTATTGCTCTTTATTCACATTAGATGACACAGTAGTGCCCTTTATATACGCAATGCCACATAGTAGAGCACCTTATACACATAATGCCACACATTAGTAATGCATTTACACACATTCCCCTTACACATATGAGACACATTATTAATGTCCTTATAAACATAATGCCCCTTACACATTATGCCAACCTTTATTAATGCCCCTTTATACATAATGTCCCATACACATATGCCGCACATCATTAATTCCCTTATACACATCATGACACACATAGTGCCCCATACACATTTGCTGCACATTAGTGCCCCTATACACATAATGACACACATACAGTAGTACCCTGTTACACATTTGCCGCACATTATTAATACCCTTATACACATAATGACACACATAGTGCCCCTTACACATATGTTGCACATTATTAATACATTGTTACATGACACACATAATGCTCCTTACACATATTCTGAACACTACTGCACAACCAACCCACTCACATGCACACAACACTCACACTGCCACTAACACTGTGACCTCTGCCTCTGCTTGGATACAGATGTGTCCTCATAAATATTGCCTAAATGCTAACATTGGGCACCTTTTTTATGAAAATGCATCTTATTTGCATTGCTATGTGGCTAGGATACACAATCAGCTTCTGCTGATTAAAATGATATGCAGCATGCCTATATACTGTGTGAGACTGTGGCTGTATCTGCATATGAAATGCTACACACAGAATATAGGCATGCCGCATATCATTTTAATCAGCAGAAGCTGCTAATGCCCCTAGGCATATCAAATGCCCTAGGCAATTGCCTAGTTTGCCTATGCCTATGGCCGGCTCTGGATACCACCAAAAAGTTACTTCTCTGTAGTAGGCCCAACTTGTTCTCATTTTGGAAACAGTTATTTTTTCCCCATCCCTGGAACTCTAGACTACCCAGGAACAAGAGGAACAGAGGATGTTTGTGGTGTATCTTATTAGTTCTCCCAGCCGGTTTCCAGGCTGTACACGTTGAGTTAATTAAGATATTATCTAGTTT